>NC_048896.1:83078-131446 GCF_011077185.1 Oxyura jamaicensis
TGGAGCCTTCTCATCTTCAGGCTGAACATCCCCAGCTCTCTCGGCCTCTCTTCATAGGAGAGGTGCTCCAGCCCCTTGATCATCTTTGTCGTTCTCCTCCGGACCCGTTCTAACAGATCCACATCCTTCTTGTGCTGGGGGCTCCAGACCTGGATGCAGTACTCCAAGTACACACCTGCCATAATTTCTACTAGATGCAAAGGAAGGGAAAGGAACATAGCCATAACTCAGCATATCGCAGGGAAGCTGCCAAAGCTGTTAGAGAACATTGTTCACTGTCCTTTTTCTAGGTCACAGGATCAAACTTACAGCTGAAGAAGGTGTGGAGTTGCCCAGCAGGGAGCTTCCAAGCAATTTTCAGTTAGTCTTATCCACTGCAAAGGAACTTTTTGGAGGAACAGCTCCTTCACATACACCCGTTTGTTACAGCGGCGTCTTTTCTTCCCTTCAAAGAAGATAACAAAAACAAGGTGCTCAGAACTCATAAAAGTATACACTTCATCCCTTTGCATTTTTACTGGAGCTTTTATCCTTATACAAGCTGGCATTCCAAAGTCCAAGACCAGATATACTGACTAAATATGACAAGCTCATTAAAAGGGACTTGCCAATGCACTGACAGCTAAATTAGCTTCACAAGATATGACAACAGTGAGATGCAGAGTTTCCCAAGCTTGTTCTGTGCATCCCATACAGGAAAGCCACAGGGCTGTGTTTATACGGTATTGTCTCTAGTAAATGCATTATACTGTTTCTGGGATCTGAGATCATTCCAGATAGCTCTGCAGTAAGCAGAATTAACAGCTGGGGACTGCTAATGCTCAGGGATCTTGGTACGTAACAGACATGCTCAGAGTTGACTGAAAGCATCTAACATGGACCTCCAATTACCACAGCTAATGGTAAAATCTAGCCAGACCAGCAGAGAAGGTAGCAAAATTAACCAGCTGGAAATCTCCTTCAGGTATATACTACATTCACAGGTATAAAAGTCCTGTTAACAGAATTCCTATGACACACTTCAAATAATCAAAGCTCTTCTGTGCCACTCTCTGGGGTTAAACATACAGTTTACCAATTTAAACAGTTCTAAGGAGTTAGGCACAGAAAACAAAATATTAAATTTACTTTTGTGTAAGTTTAGAAGGCATGACAAATCCAGGGATGGGACTGAAGGAGGACAGAAAGACTACATAAATATATTGTAAAGCTAGGCTTATGTTAAATGAGGAAGGAACTGGGAACAAGGAACTCATAACAATTTTCACATAACATGTTTATTTGTTTTCTGCTACTGTTATTTCCTGAAAGTACTAGACTGATCTTACATGGGACAGATTAACTTTTTCTATCTTGAGGAAGCCACAGCAAGTTGCCAAAGAAATAGCAATTTCAAAATGTTGCTAAGAAATGCATAACATACATAAGCTGCAGGCTAAAAAGTGTAAGAAACACCATGATGAAAGCTCTAAGTTAACATGACAAAATGTACTAATCATGTTATCGCACTAAAAATCTAAAGTACCCACCACCCTCCCCATTCCTGCAATGGTAGGGGAGAGACTCCTACTCTTTTTTTTCCACACAGAAATTACACACTCACCACTGTTAACTCTGGCAATGCTAGTCAGCATCTCAGAAATCCAGTTGATCAGGAACTGAGGACGGAGTTCTGAAGAGTCAGAACATTCCTTTAACTTCATAAACATTTTGTCTATTAGGGTCTGTGTAAAACTTCGGGAAAGGAGGCCTGTCAGCAAGGGCTGCCAGAAGCAGTAAAATGTCTGAGGAATTCTGAATTGCCATACCTCTTTATTTGCTGCAATAATTAGGAAAAAGAGAAGCCAAAAATCACTGTTATATATTTTTTTTGTGAACCACTGGTGTGCTGCTTGTGATCACTGGTTTTGCTTTTTTCTGTGATCACCCTTGAATGTGGAGTTATTATTTTCTTAGGTTAGGAAATTAAGATAAGCAGCAAATCAACAATAAATACAATATTCCAATGAAAGCAAAAAATACAATGCCTACATCTAATCACATAGTAAACCACAGGAAAACCTCACTCTGCTTTACTAATTCCGTGCCAGTTTTAGTTTATTTTACACATAACGAAGAGCTATTCCGTATCTTTCTCTTGCAAAGGGAAAGCACATTGAGCAAAGCAACACAGAATCAAAAAGCTTCTAAAACTTCACAACTGTAATATATCCACAGAAATTTGAGGATCATTCTTGGAAAGTTGTTTAGCTATTTTTCCTAAATGCTCTCAGGTAGATAAACAGTTACTTTTCATTGTCTCTACCTAACTAATTCTCTTGCAGAAAATCCATGCACAAGTGGTCAGCAGCATGGAATTAAGATGCAACTAGTGACTAGGGCTCAAAAAGCCACCACTTACATTTGTTTGATATCTTCATTGTGGAAAAGAAACTAGAGAGAGTTCATTAACTCAGTAACAATTATGGATATGGGCAGAGATGCAAGATTTGAAAGACATTTTGGCCAAGTAGCATTCAGTGTGGAAGAGCTATACTTCCATGGTAAAAGATTTATACAAAAGCAATAACTAAGCATGTCCATAACAGGCTCTAGGGAGCAGTAGAATGTTTATGGACCCAGACAAATAAAATAAATTATGCAAAGAATTAGAGATTTTAATATAATGAGGAAAAAAAGAACAAAACTGGACATAACATTGGCTATGCACTTTTGATGTAAGCTATGTGGTACCCAAAACACTAACCTTCATACTTGATATTTAACATCTTCAGACAATCGACTGTTGGGATGAGAAAACCATCACTGAGAAGAACTTCAGCCACTGTCTCCCTAGAGCAATCACAGAACCTTATTAATGCCACTTAGTCCCAAACATATCAAAACACAACTTACACTAGTTCTGAAACATGTTTGTGAGCCAACTAGAGCTGTGTGGAGGTGATATGGCTTGTTGTAAGGCACTAAAACCTTACGCCAGTTTTGGGCTGCATACATCCCAATTAGACTTGGAATGAATTTGCAACTACACCAAGTGGAGTGGAACCAGAACCCTGAAGAAAACACTTCTGCGTGAGGTGCAGAGGGAAATATCTGCCACTGGTATTTTAAAAATAGCACAGGAATGTTTCTCATAAACCATTTATCATACTGAAATACCTATAATTTTAAGTATGATTCAAGTTGCCTGCCAGCAGATCAGCCAAGATCCAAGGACCGAGGACCAAAGAGCTAGATTAAATTTAAGTGGAAAAACCAACCCTGCTGGTTTGCCGGCAGGGCACTTCTTAACACCCTATTCACACAACACCCTATTCTGTTCAGCAGATTCGCTACAGTAGGGTCAACGTTATTCTTACCTATGGCAACTACAGCTCTTTTTTGAATGTTTCCTGCCAATACAGTTATTCTTTGGACTACAGTTAATCTGAACTGAATTCTCCAGCCAAAGACTGGGTGACAAGACACTGGAGAGCTACCCCACAGAGAGGGATCCGGGGGTTGTGGTGGACAGCAAGTTGAATATGAGCCAGCAGTGTGCCCCGGCAGCCAGGAGGGCCAACTGTATCCTGGGATGCATCAAGTACGGCATTGCTAGTCAGTCGAGGGAAGTGATCGTCCTGCTCTACTCTGCGCTGGTGCAGCCTCACCTCGAGTACTGTGTGCAGTTCTGGGCACCACAGTACAAAAAGGACATTCAACTGTTGGAGAGTGTTCAGAGGATGGCGATGAAGATGGTGAAGGGCCTAGAGGGGAAGACATATGAGGAGCGGCTGAGGTCACTGGGCTTGTTCAGCCTGGAGAAGAGGCTGAGGGGAGACCTCATCGCAGTCTACAACTTCCTCACGAGGGGGAGTGGAGAGGCAGGTGATCTATTCTCCGTTATCACCAGTGATAGGACCCATGGGAATGATGTTAAGCTGAGGGAGGGGAAGTTTAGACTAGACATCAGGAGGAGGTTCTTCACCGAGAGGGTGGTTGCATGCTGGAACAGGCTCCCCAGTGAAGTAGTCACTGCACCAAGCCTGTCTGAATTTAAGAAGCAATTGGGCTGTGCACTTAGTCACGTGGTCTAAACTTTTGGGCAGACCTGTGCAGTGCCAGGAGTTGGACTTGATCCTTATGGGTCCCTTCCAACTCAGGATATTCTATGATTCTGTGATTCTATGATTCTATAAAGGACCCATCTGCTACTAGGTTGGCTTAATACAAGAGGAAACTGAGGGCACCCACCCAGGTAAGCTGAACTGACGCTTGAAAGTAAAACACAACAAAATGGACAAAAGCAAAATTCCCACTGCCTCCATATACAGCCATGTGCTTGAGTTATTCAATTCATGATTCCATCTTCTATCCATGAGCTCTTCTATCCAAGCAAAGATATGGTGCTAAAATAAACACTTCTCAGAATAAAAACCACCATGGCCATTTTCAGGCACTGAACAAATTCTACAGAAACAACTGCTTAAGCCATGACCATCATTGGATTTGGAATGGTAGTACCCATGTAAAACATGGCATATTTTGGTATAGAATGGGTGAGAAAATTTGTCTTCTCCAAAAGGGATTATTTCCAAATCTAAACATGCAGGTATGACTCAGATCTGATGTATGTTTTTATAGGTACAAACAGAAACTGAAAAGCTCTGAGAGTAGAAGAAAACACACACACCACACCACTTTGTCAGTAGTAGATAATGTGCTGGGAGATCAGAAGCCAGGCAGCAGAATGTAATTTGTTTCTGAGAACAAAATCAAGAATTAATCCTTCTCTTTTCTAGAAACTGTTCCAGAATAATTATCGTTATTCCTACATGCAGTAAAGCTCATCATCGACTATTTAAGGCTATACCCATGCAGACAGTAGCTTCAGTTGAGAGCCATCTAAGTAGAAGAACACGACTAAGAAAGGTCCACTGTGTAAGTCCTCTGAAGCAGACAGCAGAGGATTCTTTGCAGTTAGCTCATGGCGCTTTAGTGTTAAAGGAATCTTTTGCCCTCTGAACAGTACAAATTACAGGATATGTTGATAGTGAAAACAAAAGGTTTTATCCACAAATGCATAGGTATTCTAAATTAGAAAACTACTTTCATAGGTCACTTGACATATTCAAGAGAACTCATAAACTCTGTTATCCCCGAGTCCATAATCCATGTCTCCAAACCTAATGAAGTCACAAAATTGTCAATACATTCCACATCAGCCTTCCGCCTTCCCCAGCTAGTCTATTTCCCATGAGTGAAAGATCAAAAGAAAAAAAAAAAATCTCTCTTAAATGAAAGCAAAAAGCTCTCAGGGTTTTTAATTCAAACATCTTCAGAAATACTAGACTGCTGGAAAAACTCTTATCTTCAGCTAAAAATGAAAGCACCATCAGTCAGTTCTCCAGAAAACTCTGTCTTCACAGACGCCACTGAGGAACCACAAACCCAGCTGTATTCGTGACACATGACAGACTCTGTGTGACAGAACGAATAAGACAGCTGCAGCGTTTCAGTGCAGAGTTGAAGCAAAGCAGATGCAATTACCACAACAGTATTCATAAATAACTTCTAAAAACCACTGTGCTCATTTATATAAAAATATACACAGAAACACATGCTGAGAGCTTGTGGAGTTTCTTTTTTATTAAGTAAGAAGTGACTTGATTATAAGCACTTGCCCACTCATTGTTGCTTTGGTAGCATAAAACTATTCATCTCAAACAAAAACATCATGTGGCAAAAAATGAAGAAGTGACTGGTAGCAAAGGGCTCTACAGAAGCAGAGCTTTAATTCAGCTTCAGAAGGGCCAAGTGAATCTGTGACCATTCCTGTAAGAACATTTAATGGAGAATTTCCTCTCGAGTAAGATGAATCTGCACTTAAGAAAAACCCCATGACATAATATTGTATTTATGTTGCAATATGAAACCAGTGTGATAGGGTCTCATTTTCAATATAGTTAACATGCTATGATTAATAAGCAGAAGGCACATGTATGAATCCTTTCTGGGAACTACTTTTAATCATTCCAGGCTCTTACAGAAAATGGGTAGGTGGTTAAAACAATGGATATAGGAACAGCCTTCCATTAACTATAAATATAACAGCTTGTGTTCTTTAAAAGTTGCAGCTGGATGCTAGAATAAAATAGCATGAGGTGAAGTAGGTGCTCAGGGATGAAGGAGGGGAGTGAGTGACAAATCCTGGAGTTTGATCTACCATTCTAAGGCTTCCATTCAGCCTCTGTCTTGCCCTCCATAGGAGGAATGTACTTGTGATATGTCTGATTGTATGTCATGTTCAACAAGCTCAACTTGTTCTTACTGGGATTTAGCACTTCTTGGTAATGACATCTTTGTATAAGCTAGTGTAGCATATAAATGGTTTGTTCAGATGCAATGTGGCCTTTGAACATATTACTCTGAAATATGTAGCACAGTGCAACTCTTCCAACAGGTGAGGTCTTCATTAGAAAATGCAGATTATTCAAAAAATCAGTTTCTCTCTCAAGCGAAAGAGTACCATTCAAGCAATTTTCTAATGTGAACCAGCATACGGCTTGGCACTGGCTTCTTTATTAAAGCACATGCATGTTGCAAAACAAACAGTCATATCATATAAAGATTCTCCCATAAGCATCCAGACAGGAGAACGTTGCAAGCTGTGTTTTTGAGAGAATAACCCGGCTGCATGAAAGAAATTCCAAAACTTCCTGAATAAGTCATCATAGTTCCAACAGCAGGCTGCCAAGATGGCAAGAGACAAGCAGTTAGCAGGATCCACCCTCCACTCTCCCATGCAAGCTCAGTTTTGACACACTGCCCATTTACATGTATTTTTAAAAGCCTAATTGAGGTAGCAATCTCACTGCATTACAAGATGTAGTCTTTACTATATAACAGGTGCACACTCTCATTGTGGGGAAAAAAATAATAAATTCATGCAAATAATTTTCAGCTTGTAAAATTAAAATGGGAGAAGTAGGCATAAAAAAAGCTTACATAAGGTGAAGCATGGAAGCACCAGGCCTACTTGAAGCGAAAACAGAGATTGAGAATGGACAAAGTAAGTCTTTGGTATAAGAACAGTCAGTGGAAAATAGCTATGCCTCAACAACTTAATTCTAAGATTTTCACAAGCAGATGACAAACTTTCTAACTGCTTTATTTTTGGACGCATCTTCTCCTAAGCACAACAATTTACTGCTGCCCTGTAATCCATGCTATCACATTCACCTGAAGACAAGAAGGATGTAAAAGCAATTTAATCCTACTGTCACTTTAACTTCTAAAGAAATTAATGCAAAGTAGTGAAATTCACAACACATTGTATAGTAATTAAATGTTTCGTTTATAATTTACAGCTATCCCAAATATTTCCACAAGTAGGTCTTTTTTAAGGATGAAAAATCTAACCCTTCCATCTTACCCACCAACATGGAAAGACACAGGCCTACCCATCGCAATAGCAACACTGAGGTATCTTAACTACTCAGCATGAGCAACAGCTTTCCAGAAGAATAGATTTATGTGCGTGCACTTTTGGAGCATATAAACAGAAGCTGCTCATCAGCACATGACAATGCACATATTCCTTCCAAGCTAGAGGTGCAGCTGGGGTTGGGATGATTATTTTTCAAGTCTTCTCTACATCTGCCAGACCAGAATATTTTGTACAGTCATGCAAAAAAGGCTGCTATATATATATATTCTAGTTACATCACCCTGAATAGAAGTCCACAGAAGTAGATTCAAACAGCTTAAAGCCGCACTTGAATTCAAGACTGTTAAATTGTTTCAGAGGTGCCACGCTAATCACAGGAAAACAAACTCTTGCACAAGCAGGCTAACATGGGATCCTCCTGCCATACTGCTCTCAGAGTATTTGCTATTTGCTCGAGAGCACCCTTCAGAGGTGAGGGGAAAGTACAACCAACCTTATCAGCAGAGAAGCTACTTACCCAAGTTGTGATAACTGTTGATGCTGTACACAAGCACCACCTCCAGTCAGACTGCTACCAGTATCTAAAGAGTTAGAAAACGCTCTAGAGATACTCAGTCTACTGCAAATAAGAAAATTGGCTATTGATATAAGCTTGGTGGTGGTGGTGGTGTTTTTTATTAAAGTTAGTATTTCCAAAGAGAAATACTCCGAGTCTTTCCAAAGAGAATTTCCTCTTTTTACTACACATTTGGGGTGAACGGTATTTCCCTATTAGGATCTTATGTCATAATACTCACATATGCCATTATCCTTTCACTGAACAAACTCAAAAGCAGCTTCCCCTCATCCTGCCCTCCCGATAGTGCCCAGCCACTAGTGAAGTTTTAATCAATAGCCCTGCCTCAGTATCACACCCCATTCACTAGCTGTCCATTCTAACAGTTTAAGAACAGATGAGACGGTGAATTCAGCCTAAAGAGTTCTGAGAATCACTTGTGAAATTCACAGCAAGATGTAGCGTGAGGTACTTGACATAGGAACTTGAACTTACTTAAAGGGAAAAACGTTAGCACGGTTTGGCTGTGCAGGTAGTAAAGAACAAGCATTGGAGAGCCCTGGAAACTGGCTGGGTATTGCAAGTGCTTGTAGCCTCATATATCACATCGGTTCCAAGGGTTTCAAAAATGAAGCTACCACAACTCCTCTCTTCATCTCCTAGCACATGGTATTTCACAGCTAAATTAGGGCTACTGGGAAGCACAGGTGCCTCAAAGACCACAAATGGAGTCAAAAGCATCTAGATTCTGAGTATTCTGGGGGAAGATTTAATTTGATAGCTGAAACACATTCTTGATTCTTTTGGAAATCCACACAATCAGGGCTGAATACAGCTTGTGCAGCTGCATGGGACAAATAGCAAGAGCTGCTGCAAGAAGTGGTTCATACAAAGTTAATGACCAGAACTGCTAGGATGTGATTCAATGCACTTTCACAGGATACCAAAAGCATGTTTTTGAGAAAAAAGGGCACAGCAAGTGAATCAAAAGCATGGCATTTTCCAAATTAACTACTTGCCTTGATCACATACTTATAGGACAGTACTGTCATGACAATTAAGTCTTGCAGACAAACTAATAGGAGAGCATGCCAGCAAGGCAACAGTGGAAAGACCCCAACTACATGACTACCTTAAGATCTTTACAACTTCAGTTTCACTATATGAAAAGGGTCTAAGATCTTTTAACTCTTACCAAGACATTACACCCCTTGCTTGAACATACCCCACCAAACCCATTTCACGCAAGATTGAAGTCTCTTGGTCTCACTCAGACCTTTCACAATTCTTGTTTTGTACTGTGGCAATTTGTTTCCTCTCTATCATGTAACTGATGCCAGGCTCAAATATCTTTTTATATATAAAAGCAGCTCCACTGGGCCAGACTTTAGTCCATCAGTGTCCTGAGAGTGGCCAACAGAAAGGATGCTTAGAGAAAGGGTATCAGAATCAGAAATAGGTGCAAGTGCTTGCTTCCACCAATACCTTCCAACCTTCTAGCAACAATTTAAGTGTTATAGAACTCCCATGTTTAATAAGTTATGCTTCTCGATATAGAAACTTCATGCTTCTTGCTCATTTGTCCATGCTCAGCCACTGATGGCCAAGGTGCAAGTGTCTTTCTCAGTGTTTTGTTTTGGCATAAGATCTGATAACCTCTTAAGCTAACTGGCAGCTTGCATGACACATATATATATTTATATTCAGAACATCCCAAGATACGGTTTAAGTTTATAATTTGATTGTCCCTCCCCTCTAGAGTTACACTGATTATGTTTGTCAGAGTGGGTCAGGGTCTTTGTGAAAATTTTTACAGCAATAATAAAGTGTCAGCACGCTGGGCCCAATAGGCCCTGTAGTAGCAGAAGGACATAAAATATAGAAGAGGCCAACTATCACCCTACAATTTTGAAAAATTCTAAAGGTTACTGTGAAATCAAAGTCTATCCAAAGTCCTTGGGAGAGCTTTTGAAGACACTGAAGATGTTCACATGCCTGAGGGTCAGCACAGTAAAAACAGAGACAGCACCCCACACTTGCAAGACCATCTGGCATGAGAAACATTATTCATTAACAGAGATTAACAACTCAGTGCTCAAAGATGTTGAGGAAATCAACCAATTGCCTTTTCCAGGATCAGCTAAACAACACACAGTGAAAAGGTAGTGCAACAAGTGTACAGGCTCAGCTCTGCACTGTGCCTTTCACCTCAGTTCCTTATCAGAGATGTACCTGTTCTCTTGCATCAAGTCTTTGATCTGAGCCAAAATCCAGTCCACCTCTGAAGAAGAATTAGACCACAATTCTCGAGACTTCGCAATGGACTGGACTGTCTGCATAACCTGAATGAAGAAAAAACCAAGTGTTAACAGAAAATATACTCCAATGGTCAACAGAAAGATACTGCTATGAAAACCAGATGCCCATGTGACATGTACTTCATAAAGAGCACTTGAAAAAGACTCACAAAGTTCCCTTTCCTAGGGGTATATTAAAAATTAATATAAGTCATGTCATACTCAGAAAAAAAACTGCATTAGAAAGGTGGTAGCACCAAGGAGTCTAAAATTAAGCAACATACTACATCCTTGAATATAATGCAGTAGCAGTATAAAAGGAAGGCTATCTGTCTGAATCTAATAAATGAATATAGATTAGAGAATAAAGCAGCGGCCTAGAAATCAAGATTACTTGGTTCAAACTGAGTTTGTCTTAGGGTATTGTGGTTTCATTAACAGCTGTTAATGGGATAGAGAGACTGGCATATATAAACCCCTAGACTGCAGATAGAATGACTTCATTAAGCCTTAGTCATTAAATGGTCCTATGATTGCCAGGGGATGAAAACAAACTTAATTTTTATTACAATTGTGTTTTTCCTATAAATGTCCTAACCTACCCAGAACTGTGGAAAGAATGAAGAAAGAAAAGCTAGTATGGGAAGAATGCAGGAACTTTTATCATTTGCAGTTTTAAGAATAAAGCAAAGCCCAGCCTTTCTCCTTCTACACAATCTTTCTTCCTACTCCCCTACTTTGCATTACCCTCAAAACAAAGTAATCCTGGGAAAATGACCAAAAAATACAAATCCAAAATAAAAAACACCCTTGAATTTATGGAAATAGTAATTAGTTTTTCTGCTCAGGAACAGTAATTAAATTCTCACTTTTTCCTCTAAGATGACAGGAGAGGCCCAATACATGCCTAGTCATTTTGCTGTTAACTATGCTATATTATTATACTTTATTAAATGTCTTTGCAATAAGGAAGCATGAATGAAAAGACAAACCCTCCACACCAAAGAGCTACACAGATTGAAAAGAATTCCCTCATAGCTCCCCATATTTTTCCAGAAGGCAAGGAAAAGAATCGTACATCTAACAGGTGTTTGGCTATGAACAGTTGCTTTAAAGCACACTCAAACTGCAAACAAATATAACACTCTCCATTCTGACTTGACAGTGTGTAGATGGAATATTCGAAAAGCTTTAAAGACAAAACAACTGGTGGGGGAGGGGTGGCTGAATAATGCAACCACTAGGATCCCATCAGAATCCTACACTCAAGTAATCAAAAAGTAGGTGAGAAATCAATTGAAAGCTAAAGTTATTTCTTCAGTGATTTCAGGCCTTGTATTTATCCTTTAGAGGAATTAACACTTTTTTCTTGCTGATGTTTGTATTCTGTCAACAACGTACCTACCAACATTGTAAATTCTTCTAAATGCAATTTAAAGTGATGAACATTGGACATAACTTGGACATAATCCAGAAGTTGGACTCAATGATCTTAATGGGGGTCCCTTCCAACTCAAGGATATTCTATGATTCTATGAAATAGCACCTGTAAAACAGAATTCTGTCTGAGCAAAGGGAAAAGCGGGTCAGACTATACTTACCCGAAATTGCTCATCTTTGTAGGATATCAGCACATCTCTGACTTTTTCTAGAAGTAAGTATAAATATATAGTTTAAACAGGAAATGGATCAACTATACAATGTTTTCTTGTGTATAGGAAAGCTGCTTAGTTCTGCAGCTCTGCAGCTGTGAGCTGCAGTTCTGTCTTAGTTAGTCAGACAATACTCTGAAGACTCCTGCAACTTCCAGACTTTTCTGGCAATGTAAATCTTATCAAGTGATGTTGAACTAGGGGTTCAATATTTTATCACTAGTAGTGGACAAAGACAAGTTGGATAAATGCAGACAGCTCAAAAAAAAAATAATAATAAAAAAATCCATAGATAGGCCACTATAAGGTCTTCCCTGAGATTTCTCTTCTCCCGGCTGAACAACCCCAACTCTCTCAGCCTGAGAGAGGCTACTCTAAAATCTCACTTGAAACAGACTAGAAGGCTTCTTCCAGTACATCAATCAAATCTATTGAGTAAAGCTCAATAGAGCTATTGAGTAAAGCTCAGTAGATTTGAGCTTTAAAGATTGTTGGGTTCATAGACTTCTGGTGATGAAAAAGCAACCACTGGAACAGTTTACCAAACTTCTGCCATTGTTTTTGCACTTTATGTCTTACCAGCTTATGTTCTGGTTGAGTCACCTTTTTTTTTTTTTAAAAAAAAAAAAAAAAAAAAAAAAACAACAACAAAAAAAACATACTGCTGGCAGCTGGTGATTTCCTGTCTACATGCTAAGTACATAGAAACTAGCTGAACTGCCTTTATTCTGCTCCTGCTCAAGTTATGAACTGACAATGTTTTGAGGGCTGTAAAAGGAACATAGTCTACTTTTTCAGTAGCCATCTCAATCCCAAAATTATGGCCATCACAACACTAGAATTAACTTTCACAATGCTTGGTCTTAAACCATCCCTGTGTCACTGCTGTTATTGATTACGATACTGAATATTCAATACAAGTAAAAGATTTTATGCGACTAATTCAGTGAACTTAGGTCAGAAAAGTCAGTTACCCCAGAATCCATCAAGATCCAAAAACCAATCCCAAAATGTGAGCTGTATACCTTTATCCATTGTCAGGGATTGAAGATGACACTGTTTTGCTAGGATGGGACAGATCTAATTCTTTTTATCTGCTATTGTTCCAGGGACACCTACCATGGAATTCCTTGTGCTTCTGACAGGCCTCATGCTGTGGGGTTTGAACCTCCCATGTGTCATTGTCCAATTCTGCGTTTGCTTCCATTGCTTCATGCTCCTCCTCTTCCTCCTCCTCCTCACTTTCTTCACACAAATTATTGCCCAACTGACGGCTCCAATATGTCTTTCGTAGCCAGTCCAGCACAACATCACAACCTAACAGAGAACATAAAACACTCTCTTCTCAGTGAGGTTTACTTTCCTATTTAACAAAAAACACAGGTGGCATATTGCTAACTTGCATTGTGAAAAGAAACACCATTAACAAGCCCTGAAATCACATACAATTCTATTAATGAAAAGGTGAGTTAGTTAAGAAAAACAAAACAAAACAAGAACCCACACAATCCAGTATTGCAGCCCTGGTAACACCTATCCACTGCCTTTTTGGAAACAAAAAAGATTGGACACTCCTTACTCAAGCCACACCATATTTAAGCGGAAACTAAGTCCCATCAGTGGCATTCTGATGAGAAAACAAGTCAATTCTTTTATAGCCCTATTATCAACACAATGTCTAAAGCAAAAATAATATTTTTTTTTTGTGCAGACTACAGTAGGAATACCTTAGATAGAATGGAAAGAAAAACCCTTTTATCCCATCACTATTTTGCTACCAAGTTCAATTTAGGACCCTGCCGAAGGTTATTTCTCTGGCTCCTCAGTGTTTAACCCCAAATTCCCAGGAATTCCTTCATAGACTATGAGCTGGTCATTTATTCAGGGTTGCGTTACCTACTGCTGGTCATTTATTCAGGGTTGCGTTACCTACTGCATCTCCCCCTAAACTGATTTTTTTAAGTCTCGGGTACATCTAAACCATCAGGAAAAGCATTCACCTCCTTCCCTGATGTGAACTTTACGTGCTGTAAAGAAACAATATGGCTGAACTACTGTTTCCAGTATTTTTTTCAGGGGAAGGAGAAAGTCTCTGAACACCTGCCCCATCAAATGGAAGGTCATTCCTTCCCACAAAGTTAGAGAACCTCCAGTCCTTTTTGAAAGCCTAACATTGGCTACATCCAGTTGCACTTTTCCCTTCCCAAAAACTGGGATTCTGCCCCACCTCTCCCAGTAACAGAAGGCAGGGGAGAGTGAAGAGCAACATCCCCTCCACAGCCTTGGTTTCCCCTCCTCTTCTGCATGCTCCTCAATTGGCACGCTTCAGCTACACACACAAGGCTGTGGCACACCCTCACAGGTGTTTCACACCACAACTCTCCCGAGGATGAGCCCACAGCCTGCTCAGCAGGGCCCCAGCAGAGAGGGCTGCTCCCCTCAGGGCTCTGTACCCATTGTGATGCATCCTGAGGGGACACCGCTGTCCGAGTGCACTGCAAGCAAGGCCTTCCCACACCATCCGACAGTGGCACTCACCCTTGCGGCACAGAGCCAGGCGGGGTAGCTTCCCGTGTGTCAGTTCATGGCGGAGATCCACGACCCAGATAGGGATATCCACCTGCAAAAGCAGCTACAGGCATCACCACACAACTCCCACAGCATTGGGCCCAACCGTACACAGCTCTGCAAGGCTGCAGACAACCTCTTCCTAAATGGGAACAACTTCTCCAGCTTCCCCCTTTCAAGGGTGGGCTGAGAACCCTCCTCTCTGACCCCGGTCCTCCTTGGGCCTAGCATCCATACAAACTCCGGATTTTGCAGTTTAAGTTTTTCAACTTCTCTTGCAACGACAACTGTCTTTTCAGTCAGAGGCACTATGTGTATCTTAATGATGTATCAACCAGCTAAACTGTATTTAAACTGATGAAACATTCTGGATGACAGTTTGTAACGAAGATATCATAATATACAAAATACTCAAATCATACTGTACGTTGTATTTGTATTTTTCCCATGGATAACTGACTTTAATTATTAAAGGTCTCTATTTGCAGGTTTGATCAGTGTTAAAAAGTGAGTAGCAGCACCTTTCTTAAAAAACAAACAAAAATTATCCATTCCCATATAGAGTCATTGGACAAGGCTGCATATCTAGGAGTCTCAAATACTATCTGCTCATCCCTGTCAAAATTTGTTGTTCAAACCCAGAAACGATGCTCAGTGCAGCTGGTAATAAAAGGACTCAAGTTACTACTACACCTTGAATCTTCCATCCTGCAAACAGAAACTCACCTTAAACAACTGAGAAGGACAAGATGAAAATGTCTGCAAATATGACTAAGTGCTTTTAATGCATCATCTTGGTTCTCAAATAACTGAATTTATAAACTATAGACTTAGCTCTTTTTCCATCTCTCAGTAATAAAAACAGGTGGCATATATGTCAAGTGGGACTATTTGCATCTAAAGATTAAATCACACAGGATTCAAAATGTTTCAGTGAACATCATCAGCCTTTGTTACTCCTAATGTGACTTTAAAGAACATCAAGCATCTTCAAAGCTTTGCAGTTGGAGAGTACAGGCATCTGTATCCATTATTTTGCTTATGAAAGAATGAGCCTGACAACTCCTCCCAATGTTATTAATAGCCAACGTACATGCTCTCTGTATATACATAAGCTATTGGTTAACTTTTATTAAATATTTACCTCTATGGCTAATTGTCTCAGCGGAATGCTGACCATTTTCTGCTTCCTTTCTGTGATCAAGTTGACAAATCTGCATGCAGGTTACAGAAAAGATAAATAACTTTATCAAAAGCTGCAAAGAAACTTGGAACCCCAAAGACAAATCCCCCATGAACCGTACAACACTGGAGTCCCAGAGACCTTAAGTGAAACGAGACAGCTGAATAATGCTCTCTGTCCAGATCTCTCTTTTCCTTGCAGGACAGAGGCCTTCAGAGTCCTACCTTACAAGGGCCAGACCATAGGACAGGATGAGCTCGTGTGACCTCAGTCTGCCAGATGAATCCAGAACCTTGCAACGAATCAGTTCGGCAGTACAATCCACTGCAAGAGGCATTTTGGGGCCATACCTAGAAATTAAAGAAATGATGAGTAGCCTCGCAAGAATACACTCCCCCTACGAAAAGGGTAGCCTTCACAATACTTTGTGCTTTGTGGTAGGAAGAAGCCTATGAAGAGGTATGCAGAAAGACAGTAAGGATTCTTCCAGAAGACTTTTATTTGGAACAGCGATTACATGGCTGCTCCCTGGCAGGTTGAATGAGTACCTACTGACATGCCAAACATCAGCACTCATGTCACTCATACAGCACGAGTCGCTATAACTGGACCGGATTCCTTTATGGTGCAGCAGAGGCAACACAGAGTAAGACGATGTGGGGGCCCCGGACACGCTCAGAGCGGTGCGCTGTCCTGAGCAGAACGAGACCGGGAAGCTGCGAGCACGCAGGGCTCCTCCTGCCTTCCCCGGCGCCTGTGGCACCGCCCTATTACCGGCGCCATCCATGTGTCCGAAGGCGACTGCCCAGAGAAGGGGCCCCGAAAGGACGCGGCGCCCGCGGTTGCGCACGCCGCCGCGGCAGGCCCTGCGGCCCCGACAGGCCGTGCCGGAGCAGCCCGGGGCGCGCAGCCGGCACGGCCGCTTCAGGAACCGCAGGGGGCGGCCCGAGAGGCAGCGACGGCCCCGCAGGGCCGCTCCCCGCTCCCGCTCCCCGCCGGCGCGCGGCCCGTACCGGCTCTTCCAGGCCGAGACCCGATCCAGCGCCTCCTGCTGCAGCCGGCCGTCCCCACAGTACAGCCCCACCATCACTTGGTCCCACTCCGCCCTGCCCCTCCACGCCACCACTGTCCGCAGCGGCTTCAGCCGCCTGTGGGGCCCTGACAGCCACGGCCGCCCGCCCGCCATGCCGCCGCGCGCCCCGCGCCCCCCACCCGGCTTCCGCTGCCCCCGCCTGGGGCGGGGCGCGCCGCTTCCGGCTGCCCAGGAGCTCGGGCGGGCGCTGGGTCGTGTTTTTTTATTTTATTTTATTTTATTTTATTTTATTTTATTTTATTTTATTTTTTTTTTATTTTATTTTTTTTTTATTTTAATCGCCTCTTCTGTCGCCGATCTATCCTCTCTAGTCACCAGTGACGCCGATGTATTCTTAGTCGCCAGTGATAGGACCCGCGGGAATGGTGTCAAGCTGAGGCAGAGGAGGTTTAAGCTAGACATCAGGAAGAGGCTCTTCACCGAGAGGGTGGTGGCACACTGGAACAGGCTCCCCAGGGAAACAGTTACTGCACCAAGCCTGTTGGAGTTTAAGAAGCGTTTGGACTGTGCACTTGGTCACATGGTCTGAATTTTTGGGTAGATCCGTGTGGTGCCAGGAGTTGGACTCGATGATCCTTGTGGGTCCCTTCCAACTCGGGATATTCTATGATTCTGTGATTCTATGATTCTCGTCAGTCAGTTTGTATGATCCCAGGAATGCGCTTATGTTAGAGGCCATGGGAAGACAGAACTGCAAGGTGGGATGGGAAAAATGTGCTGGAGCTGGAAACCCACGGGAGCTGCTCACAGTGATGTTGCCAGCAGCAAAGCTAAGCCTTAGGTTCTGGTTACTTAGGAAGACACGCTGCAAAATACAGAGTATTACACACAAGATGTGGGGGTTTTCAGCCCTACCAGGAGCTTGGTGTGTGATCTGAGTCAAATCACATTAGATGTCATTTAAATTTAACATTTTTAAAATTAATAATCATAATAAAAAATGAACTTTTTTGTTTGTTTTTGTTTGATTTTTTTTTTCTGTTACTAAGGAGAATAAAGACCCTAAGCAAAAGCAGTGGATAAAAATGAAGTTGAACCACAGCAGAAATCGACCAAAATCCAATCCTTCTACTACTGTAGTAAATAGGCTTTGTAAATGAGATCACAGGAAAAGTATTTCTGTTAATATTTTCTTTCAGATAGTACCGTCCTGAGAGCACCACCTTGCCTTCTTCATGCAGCTGTAACTTGCAAAAATTGGCACTTTGGAAAATCATTTTGCATGCCTGGGGAATAGGGACCTGTATTCAAACAAGCAGATAGGGAACTCTTAAGATAGTGCTCCTTAGACACAGTAATACACGAAGGCATGTGGTGATACAGTAAAATTCTAATTGCAGTACAGCTGCTTTCCTGCATTGGTCCATAATGAATTGTATAGTGTGTGTTATAAATACAAGTTTTAGATGTGTTCTGGGTTTTGATCAAAGGTCATGGTTTATGTAATGTAACCTAGATTAATGTATCCACCTGTTTTTTTCCAGTCAGACTTACTTCCCTTTCTTAAGCTTTCTTAAGCATCAGGAGATCAAAATCATCATTGTACGGATGGATTACAAACACATGGATTTTCCAAAATAAGGGGACAACCACTCACCTCCCCTTTCTTTAGTAAAAGCTTTGATTTTATGGCTGCACCTATATGAAATTCTGTAGTGTATCATTTTCTTTGAAAAACAGTTTGTAGGTAATTTTTCATTGTCTGCTGCATTGTCTCTCTTCTCTAAACGTATTTGAGATATTAAGTTGGGGAATTGCTGAATCTGTAATTTTTACCAGCATAGAAATTGAAAAATACCAAGAAAATTCTTGCATTATTGTATATTTATGTTACCCATTGACATAAAACCAAGTTATGTAGAATATTGAAAGAACTATTTTCTGCCTATATACAGGTAAAAAAATGTTTGTGAAGGATGACAATACAGCATTCAATCTGAATGTAAATGTTTACCTTTTGTGATCTGATGAAAGGGTAGACTTAGATTTTGTTGCTGGATGTAACAGGAGGTACACCTGGAGGAGGCCTTATGATCCTGAGCAAATTGATGTTGTAGTTAGTGCCTCAGCTTCTTGCATATTATCTTATTCAAGAAGAACATACAGGAATGTACAAAAGGACACTTTTACCTAGCCTGACACTCAGAAAAGGTAAGTGTAATGTGTTATCCTGACTTTAGCCTATTCACCCATTTCCTATATAACCTGTAGAATACAAGCAAGTAATGCCAAAACTTGTTGAAGCTGCTTAACCATACAGGTCAGACTTTTGGATATCTTATTTCTTTACAAGAGAATATCCCACAAATGAGAAGAACAGTCTGTCTTTCTTTGCAGGAATCAGCTCCCTAGCTTGAAGGCTGAGGAGGTGTGAAGTCTGTCTG
Organism: Oxyura jamaicensis; assembly: GCF_011077185.1. Taxonomy (NCBI): domain Eukaryota; kingdom Metazoa; phylum Chordata; class Aves; order Anseriformes; family Anatidae; genus Oxyura; species Oxyura jamaicensis. The sequence goes on from NC_048896.1 coordinate 102,241, forward strand.
GTTTTTGTCAATCAGAAGGAGAAGCCAAAACATCAGATGACTTGTTTGTCCTTCATATGCATGGAAGTGATTTCCAGGATTACTTGCTCCATTGTTCTTTATTGTACGGAGTCCCTATCTAGGAAAATACTGAATAACAGTGACCCTCTTGAGTTTAAATATATGTTAGTAAGTTGAAAGAGAAAGAGGACAGACAATTTCCATCAACAGTTTTGCTTAATGAATGTCTAAGGCCAAAGAAACTGGGTGGATATGCTTGTTCCAAATACTCCAGATGACTTTTCTTCCAGATGAGATGTCTTTCAGACCCTTGTTTTCAACAGTACTGAGGATTGTTCTGAGTAGCTGCAGGCCCTTCTGTAGATTGGTTCTGTCTTTCCCCAAGACTGTCTCAATTTTAGGGTAGCTTAAGCTTTTTATTCAATATTCAGAAGCAAGATTTTGTTTGCAGAACTGTTAATTATCCTCAACAGGTTTTTATGAGCATTCTCTGCTTATACTGGAAAGCTAAAATTCCTTTTATATTCTAGCACAAGTGCAGTTAATGGAGCCTATGCTACTTTGGACTAACAGGAGTATACCTGATTGCATAGTTCAGAACATGTGCTTCTCAATGTGAGTCAATAGAAAAAAAAATCTAGAAATTCTGCCCATTACAAAATATTTGTTAAATACAGAAGATTATGGGACAGAAATGCTACCGAAATTCTGGGACTGGAAAATAAGAAGGTTGCTCAGACTTCATTAGTATATGGATTTAGTCATCAGCATTTGAAGCAGTTCAGTGTCCAGGAAAGCTGAATGAGTTCTGTTAAAATGCCATCTTTGAATAATACATCAGTTCAGGCTCATGCCCACACCCCCAAAAGTCTGCTGTGTTCTTTGGTAGGTCAAAATGAAACAAAAGTTTCATTACTCAGAAGAACTGTGAGGCTGAGGGAACAGATTTGACATTTGTTGCCAAACTCCTGCTGTGTCTCATGCAGTGGAAGTGAATTCTCAGAAGGTATGAGGCAGGGACAAAAATTGGAGCAGGGCCCTGTTCTCTGGAAATGGAGTAGCACTTTTCATCTACTTTAAAAATGTTCTGAAATCACAAGCTGTTTACTGCAATCAAGGAGTCTTATTCAGAGTACAGGAACATCGTCTCATTTTGCTTTCCAAATTCTTTCAGGGTTTCAGAAGTCAACTGCAATGCAAAGTCTGTAAAAGCCAAATACTGCAATGCTGTGGAACAGATAGGATGCATCAAACTTGATCAGACTACCTGTTCCTGCTTCCATATTCTCAGAGACATATCAGAGATTAAATTTAAAGGAGTATTTTTCATTCTTACTCTCTCTGGAGAGCAAGAAAGATGTGAAGAATTTGATGTCTGTAATAGAGGGAAATGGAAGCAAGGGCTGAACTAGCACAGATTTCACATGCTTCATGTGCTTTCAGAGTCTGGATTAAAGGGAAATTATGCTTGTGCTATTGCTTTGTTTGTGATGTCTGGCCATGAGGTTGCTCAGTGCAAAGCTGGGAAGTGGTAGGCAAAGATGGCTTGTCCTGAATGACCCACCCAAGGTTGGCAGCAATTTGCTATACCAGTTTCTGCAGCCTTGATGTGGTATCAGCTGAGAGAACAGGACAGGATTGTCTGTGGTGTCCCTATAGTACTTTGGCAATCTGGATGGTTAGGGCAAATGTGGTTACTTGTACCTACAGGTAAAGTGCAGGTGAGGAACAAAGAACCAGACTTCTGTTTAGCTAAAAAGACCTAGACAGAAAACCTCTTTGAAAAGAGATTTCAGTATATCAGGGTAATGTAGGTAGTAGATTAAAATAAAGAAAATCCAGGAGGTAAACCGTGATAATACTTTCTCTAAAAAGACCTGAAACTGCTTTTCTCTTGTATGACTGAAAAAGAAGCCTCCAGAGCCTTTCTGAAAAATCTTGCTCTGGCTGGGAAGAGGGAAATTCCTTTTCCTGATTTCTTTCCAGAGGGACTGAAATAAGCAGATGTGATACCTAGAAACAGTCTTAGAATATCAACAGAGAGGAAATTTAATGTGCAGTGCAACATGTTTTTTTTTTTTTTTTTTTTTTTTTTTTGACAACCATGTGCCAGACTTCTTCCCAGAGTAATCAATGACCAAAAAATGCACTTAAAATGAGAGGGTGCAAAAGATTAAGCTTTGGGATAATACCCAGAAATGAAGTAAAAGCCCTTTAAACCAATTAAAAAGGAGGGAGCATGTCAAGAAGATGTGAGTTGATTCTTTTTTGTTGGTGGTGGTTTTTTGCTTCTGTTGTTTATGTTATTTTTAATTTTGAATAAGACACAGCTAAGAAAGAATGATGCTCTATCTGCCTTTCTATGGCTTGACATTTTAATCTCTAATTGGTTGTAAGATATTTGAGCTCCACGTATTCACAAAACACCCTGGCCCTTTGAGGTTAGGAGAGCAGTGGGCGGCAGGCAGAACAGTCAGGAGTGCATCCATCCTGGCAGCTATTGCCTTCTTTTTTGTGTGTTATTCCCTAGAGCATGGAGAGTGACTGCTGGTAGGGCAGAGAACGAGAGAGAGGAGCCTCTACACCTCTTCTGTGCTATTGGCTGGTTTTGTTTTCTGGCATCTGAGATTTGACCTTTGGACACTAGCTACCACCAAACATCATGTTTTCACTGAATTTGTCTCTGTTCTTCCCAGTCTCCTCTTCTTTCCTCTGTTTGCAGAGTTGCAAAGGTAAGAATATGAAATGCTTCTTCTTGGTTCATTTCTCATGTGGGGATTAATATGCTAAGTGAGAGGTATCTGAAATTCTAAACAGCTAAAGACAAGTTTAGCAGGGATCTCAAATAACACTGTGTTCTTTACACAGCTACGCAACAGAGGCCAATGTAGCTCAGATTTTCTGAATGAGTAATTACTCTAACCTTCTTAGAATCATTATGTGGATACCTGTGCAGCAAGTACAAAGCAATGCCTTGTAGTCCTTTCGCTTAATCCTGCATTCAGTGAAGTCAGCAGAAGTTCTACACTGACTTCAGGGGATGCTGGGTTAAGCCTCACATGTGTGATCCTTGTCAAGGGGTGTATTACAGGAAATAAGCAACTGAATGTGCTTTCTGATGCCAGAGACCTTCTCTTCAGATATGTGAGACAGCCCTGAAGGAGGAGACAGCATGTTGTTCTACATTTTTATAATTTTTACCTAGTCTAGGAGTCCTGCATAAAGGCGTCAGGTAAGGAGCAGCTTCCTGCAGAGGGAGAGGTGATATATCTCTGGACTGTGTGCTCTCTCTCCCCCTGGGGAGAGGATGAGAGGGGGAGCAGTACAAGCCAAATGTTTGTTATTTTCTTTCTTGCATTTCCTGAAAAGTGCTTAGACAAAACAACCATGGAGCAGAGTGTAGGAACAGGCACTGAATATGATGGGGAATGGCAGAGGTTTTCCTCCTCATAGGAGATACAGGTTTCCTGTACAAAATATGCACCACTGGAATGAGGTATCCTGGAAAATCTTCCTGCCCCAGAACTTTACTACTTTACTTTTATGTTCTCTTTTTCACTGAAGATAAACAAAAGCTTGAGGCAACTTGTGCCTACCTCACAGACAGATGACTCCAAGGAAAAAAACATCCTGCATATTTGGGGAGTCATATATGAGACATAGAACAGCACCCTTCACACTTTTCCAGGGACTAAGCTGTGCAGCCTCATGGAGCCCCATGCCCCAAGCATCTATGACTATGATCCCACCACTGAAGTGTTCTTTTTTTGATATGAGGTCTTCAGCCTCATGTTGAATTTCTGTAAGACCAAACATTTCCACTGCCCCATAGATACCTGTAGGTCAGTCTTAGAAGAGCTGGCTTTGGGGGAAATAAAGGAGGCACAACTAGCATCCTGCTGCTGGCTGAAGCTGAATAACAGAGAAGTGCAGTTAGAGGAGCTGGACATTTGGGGTGAGAATGAACAGACTGGTAACCAGTGCCTTATAGTCCAGACAGAAAGAAGAGAGAGCTGGAGAAGCAGGTGGCAGCCAAAGATTTGGTCTGTCTTTGAAAAAAACTTTTTCTCTTTCAGTGCTAAAGTAATTTTATATGTGGAAATGCACACAGCCTGTGCCCTTTGGGATTACTAGAATAGGTCCATGAAAAATACTAATGAGTTTGGGGCTTTGATAACCATGTTTGAAGTACCAGATTAAAACAAACCAACAAAACTCTCTCTTCTCACTAACAGACACCTCATTTTTCTCACCTCTTGTCCCTGTTCTCTGTAAAAAAAATGCATGCCCTGTGCCTCTTTCAAACTTCATGTATGCCGAGGTTTGTCCTGCTCCTCTGGTGTACATCCATCTTTTAACAGATGCTTCACATGAGAGATTTTCTGCAATTGAGAAGAGCAGCTTTCACCACTGCCCCCAGGAGAGGGTGCTGTCAAAACATGTACTGCAGACCCATTTCTGCACAGGAAACACAATGCGAACATTGGAATGGGTCATTTCACTACTCTGTAACACAACTCCACTTAGGTTCTAATGTACTTTCCCGTCACATCACTTAGTGTCTACTCCTATTTGTCATAAAACCAGGAGTTTACAGCAGCAATGTTAAGTCAAAGTCAATGTAACAGCTACATAGAGATCACTGTAGTTTCCCTGGATCTACCCCTCCTGAGAATTTAGCACTGGTTTAACTGAGGAAGAATATGTACTTTAAGACTAGCTCAAAAAAAACTGCATGTTGTTGGTGGCAAGCAGAGTTGCTTGATCAATATTTGTTCTTCAGTTAAAGAGCAGCATACAGAAAATTGTCATTTATTAAGAGTTGCCAAGTTTTAGTTAGATTTCAGTGCCTTTTTCATCTTAGTAATGTAGGTATTATGGTGTCCTTGAGGAAAGTGTCTCATTTTCTGAGAGCTGAAGTGCTATGTATATAAGAAAAACAATGACTTAAAATATGATTAACTTAGAGAATAGTACAATGAATTATGTAGTTAATTTCAGAGAATAATCATCCAGCTGATTTACAAATTGACAAAGACAGAAATCATCATCTTGGCGACAAGCTGGAGTTGTCTCTTTTGAGGTTTGTCCAATCAGTGGAAGGTAATTTGAAAAAACAGCTTTCTATATATTAGTAATCTATAAATCATAAAACATTTCACTTTGATAATATCTATTTGTCTCATTTTGATTAGGTAAAGCCACTTGATTGCAGTAAAGGCAAAACAAGAGGAAATGCTCACATGTTGTTAACATAAAAATACAATAATATATTAATAAAGATGTGATATTCCAAATAAGAAAAGTATAATGAGGCATTTTTAGCTCATCCAAACCCTCCCATATTTATTGATCAGAAAAATAATAAATAATATATATATATATATTGGGGGGGGGAGGGGAGAATATCAGTAGAAACAGCATGTTCCTTCAAAACAACCTGGTGTTGGATTTCACAATAGAAAATTCCCTTTCACATGCTGACCAGTGTTGCTAACTTGTGCTGAGCATGAAATAGATACAGCTCCTTCTGCTTTCATGTCCCCAGTGCTCCTCAGCATGGAAAGATGAGGAGTTGCTTGTTACTGAGAAACTCATCAACACCAGCTACAGGCAATGCAAAGGTGACGGGAAAAAGTGGCTAGCTGTTGGCAATACAGATTTGCTAAAGCAGATGACTCTTCCCCCCTCTAGACTATGTTCCTCTCTCTCGTGGAACTTCTTAGTTGCACTGTGAGCAGTTGTGTTTGACTGGTAAGGTGCCTGCTGTTGTCATCCAACATAACGGCAGTCTGTGAGACAGTTCCCTGAATGGCTTCTGCTTAGTTCAACAAAGGAAAAGTACTGAGGCTTAGCCACCTTTATGGTCTATCCTTTGGCCATGCTGGGATGCTGTTCAGCTTTTAATATCTGATCAGGTTTGTAATCTCTTGTGGTGCTTGGATGGGAGTGGGACATCACATCTCAGGCCACAGGTGATCTAGAAGTAGATGAGAGCAATGGGAGGAGAATAAACCTGAACTACAAAGAACTTTGAATGTCCACAAGGTCTGTTTTTCCCTTACCTTACCTTCAGACTATCACACAGATGTACATACTAGGTGTGCAGTGTGATCATTCTGAGTGCAATGGGTGTGTCTGGATGGCAATGGGCTGTAGTGGACTCCCTGACATTATTTTTAGGTGGGTGATTTCCTTAACCAGCCATGCCATGCATTTTGTATTTAGAAGTCACTATCTTCCTAGGTTGCCACATTCATCCCCAGTGCTTGCTTTCTTATCCTATTTCAACACTCTTTCCTCTTTCACTTAAATATATATATATATAAATAAATATATATAACCTAAATTGTCTTCAAGTGGGCTAAGGACCAAGGTGTTTCTGATGCCATGCACAATAAATAAATTTGTAGTCATGAAGTCTGCTAGACTCCCCCCATCCTTTGGCACTTTCATGTGATCTTGATTTCCAAACTGGTTTTATAACAGTTTGTGTTTTGTGGCTGCTTCATGTGCCAGCCAAGCACTTCAAGCTTAGGGTTATCCACTCATCAGGAGCAACAGAGAAAAGAAGAATAAAGCCTTCTGCTCTGTGGTGGTTTTACTCGGGGGGGCGGCTGAGCTCCACCACAACCGCTCTCTCACTCTCCCTCCTGAGAGAGGAACAGGGAGAAAATACGATGAAAAGGGCTCAAGGGTTGAGATAAGGAGGAGGAGATCACACAGTAATTATCATGACGGGCAAAACAGACTCAGAGTAGGGAGATAGTAAGATTTATTGCTTATTATGAACAAGCTAGAGAAGTGAGAAACAAAGGAATGAAACCAAAAGCACCTTCTCCCCCATCCGCCCTCTTCCACCTCCTCCCCCCTGAGCGGTGCAGGGGAATGGGGGAATGGGGGTTATGGTCAGTCTATAGTCCTCTCTGCTGCTCCTTCTTGACCACTCTCGTCCCCTTTGCTGTGGGGTCCCTCCCATGGGATGCTGTCCTTGCTGAACTGATCCAGCGTGGGCTTCCCACAGGCAGCAGCTCTTCAAGAACTGCTCCAGATATGGGTCCATACAACGGGGTCCATCCCTCAGGAGCAAACTGCTCCAACCTGGATCCCCCACGGGCAGCAGCTCCTGCCAGGTCACCTGCTCCTGCATGGTCTCCTCTCCACGGGCTACAGGTACAGCTTGGAATCTGCTCCTGCAGGGCTCTTCCACAGGCCGCAGTCTCCGTCAGTGCAGGTCCACCTGCTCCACCGTGGTCTCCTCCATGGGCTGCAGCGTGGAACCCTGCTCCACCGTGGCACTCCATGGGCTGCAGGGGGACATCCTGCTTCACCATGGTCCTCACCACAGGCCGCAGGGGACTTCTGCTCCAGTGCCTGGAGCACCTCTCCCCCCCCTTCTTCTCTGACCTTGGTGCCTGCAAGGCTGTTCCTCACTCCTCTCACTCTCCCAGCTGCTGTGTGGTGCAGCATTTTTTTCCCTGTCTTAAATCTGCTCTCACAGAGGCGCAAAACAACATCACTTATTGGCTCAGCTCTGGTCAGCAGTGGGGCCCTTACCAAACATGGGGCAGCTTCTAGATCCTTCTCACAGCAGCCACCCCTATGGCTCCCTGCTACCAAAAGCTTGCCACATAAACCCACTACATGCACCAAGGCAAAATGAGCCATCCTGCTTACCAGTTTTCTTGCTCAAATCAGACTTTGAGAGGTAACAACAAAGTGAGGCTCTGCTGAAGCTGCAGCTGGTAGCCTGACCAAGGCAGGCAAGCATGCTATGTCCCACACCCTTTTCTTACATCAGTTTCCAGATGGTTTCATGCTACACCTCCCCACCCTTTTCACCACAGAGTGGCAGCAATTTAGCTGATGCAATTTGATCTTATGTCTTCTGAGACAGCTGCAGAAGTTGCGAGATGAATGGGATACAAACTTCAGAGTACCGCTTGCTACACAGTGGCCATTCAACACTATCATATTATATTAACTCCTACCTTCACCCCAGACTCTGACAGCCAGAAAGCAGTTAAAAGCTCGATGTTCCCATCCCTCTTTTCTTAGTCTCTAATACCATAAACGGTTTTGAATATTGTCTGCACCTCATGGGCAGAATTTCTGCTGGTTTTAGCCATGTTAACTTCATAGCATCCCCAAATACTCCAAGCTGCTGAACATTCTGGGGATGTAGAAACTCTGTGCTTTGAACATGGTGTAGTTTTTTTGGCCCAAACTGCCCCAAGGCTTAGGCAAAGTAGTCACAAGTCCCCTGCAAGACATTTCTGAGTCAAGTGCTTCATGACAGGAAGGCCAAAACCCCATCTGCCTCTCTCTCTTCCCCTGCAAAGGCCATTAAAAAGCTATTACAGAGTTGGATGCAGTTCACAGGAGGGATAAGCCATCAGACTTACTGTACCTATGAAATGGATGAAAGGGGCCTCAGACAGCTCAGAACACTTTCAGAGGAACAAGTCATGTTCTCAGCTACCCTGAATATTGCCAGCAGCATCACTGGTGAAAGCTTGTTGTGCAAATTTAATATTTTAAATGGTCTTTTAGTTTAAGACCATTCCCCCATATCCTGTCATTACCTACCCAAGTAAAGAGTTGCTCTCCATCCTTTTTATAAGACCCCTTTAAATACTGAAAGGCCGCAATGAGTTCACCCTGGAGCCTTTTCTTCTCCAGGCTGAACATGCCCAGCTTTCTCAGCCTTTCTTCATAGGAGAGATGCTCCAGCCGCCCATCATCTTTGTAGCCCTCCTCTGGACCCACTCTAACAGCTCCACATCTTTCTTATGCTATGGGCCCCAGACCTGGACACAGCACTCCAGGTGGGCCCCACAAGGGCAGAGTACAGGGGAACAATCCCCTGCCTCTCCTGTTGGCTGCTCCTCTGGTGATGCAGCCCAGGATGCAGCTGGCTCTCTGGGCTGCAAGTGTACTCTGCTGGCTCACATCAAGCTTTTTGTCCACCAGAACCCTTAAGTCCTTCTCCACAGGGCTGCTTTCAATGAGTTCTTCTCTGAGTCTGTACTCCTGTCTGGGATTGCCCTGGCTCAGGTGCAGCACCTTGCACTTGGACTTGTTGAACCTCATGTGGTTCACATGGGCCCACTTCTCCAGCCTGTCCAGATCCCTTTGAATGGCATCTCTTCCTTCTTTGGTATCAACTGCACTACTCAGCTGGGTGTCATCTTTAAAGCATTTCCTAAAGTTAAGATAATTAGTCCATACAACTTGCCAGTGGTAAACCGCTGCAATTTGTCTTTGGGATAGCTAAAGAGGAAAGACTTGACCCCTCACCAACAAAGCACTTGAAGTCATGTTTAATTTTAAGCATTTCTGGGACTCCATGCTGGAGGATAAAGAATGCATGAGCATTGCCGGGATGCTCTTTCCCTCACAGCTCTGATTGTATCCCTCAGTTAATAACATTAATGAGGATACAGCACCAGAGGCTTTACTGCTGGCTGTATCATCCCACCACTGGCCACAGTTAAGTGTCTAAATAACTTAAAACAGTGAGGTCACATATTCATGGTGCCTGTTCCTTCCACTAAATGCTGTCAACCACACTTACACTTTCAGTATATATGCAGTGTCAGTGACAAGGACTGTTTTTTTTTTTTTTTTTTTTTTTTTTTTTTTTTTCTGAAAGATATTACTGTCTTTCTACTCTTGAGTTTTGTGAACTGAAGATCTACACTTTCTTAGTGCTCTAAACAGAGCCATGGTTCTCTAAGAGACCCTGCAGCCTAGGCTAGTTTTGCCGAGTGACTGTCTCATCCTTTTTGCTTTTCCATCTGGGAGATTTCTTGGCCTGAAATAAAGCTTCCAGTGTTGCTGATGTTGAATGAATGGAAAGAAAGAAATGATAGAAATGAAATTGTTTAATTTGATACCCTCTCCCTTTCTGCCCTATTCATGTCTAGACCTTGCAGAATGAGACAAGAAAGGAGCGGGAGATGAAGAAGAAAAGGGAAGAACAAAATTGCATCAACCAAGATTCCATGACCTCCATCAGCTGGGACAAGTGTGGCCTCAGATAGGCTGTTCATTTTCTGTCTTAATCAGCTGTGCCTGAGGCCTCGTTAACCACTTAGAGTCTCAGCAAGGATAAACAGACGTGCCACTTTATCATCAAGCAAGCTCAAAAAAGTACTGTTTGGGCTGAGTACAATTCATGCCAGGGTTAAGACAGCAAACCCTACCACAGGACAAAAGCTAGGAGACAGATATTTCCCCATTTGGAGTCATGCACTCCTCAATCAGGAGGCAATTTTCTACAGTCTTATCTTGAGATATGCTTCTTGTACACATCTTCCTTTACAGGAAACTTCTCTTATATTTGCCATCTTTCTCACTTCAGACTTTCTTTCACATTGCTGTAAATGACCTGTCTCTTCATAGATCCTTCTTAAGCTCCAGCCATCCTGATACATGCTCTAGAGGTGGCCACCCTTACCTACTCCACCAGCTCAGAGCTGTTTGTGTGAGCTCTGCTAGTCCACTGCAGTAAAATTGATTTGGAAGGATATATTCATGCCATATCCTTTGGGGAAATTTGAACTGCCCCAAAGCCAGTGCTAAAAGTGATCCTGTTTTTCCTTAAAGGGATCCCTAGTCTTTTGCAAATTTCCTTTTATCTTCATAATTCTTCTCTCCGTCTTAGCAAGCTGGGAAGAAAAGAACATGTAACATTTATGCTGTGCATCCCTGGCCCAAGCAGTGCCTGAAACCCAGCCTGAAACCAGCACCTTCAAGCACCTCTGACTAAAAACTGATGTGGGCCTCATGCTGTGGTATGGCCTTTGGGTACTGGTCATTTGCATCCTTCCTCCGACTCATGCCCTGAAAGTATAGCCTCCTCCTCCTCCTTGGAGTCCATCAGCCTGTGCTATATACTTTCAGTTGTGTTTGTGTGGCACAGTTTACCTAGCCACAGAGAAATGCAGAACCAAAATTTCTCCAAGGAGATCTCTTCAGTGACTTATCTGTGCTAGGGAAGGGAGAGTTTTGTGTCTTCAACTTGGAATAAGTGTATCCTCTAGTGCTTCAGTGGGCTGTTTCTGACTTGTGGAGGGGCTGCTGTACTAACACAATGTGTGCATGTGGGGGAGATGCTCTGTGTGTAAGTGATATTGGGGGAACCATCCTTTCAGTATATGCCTTCCCATCTCCCTCCCCCATTTCCCTCCCCCACTTTCCTTTTCCTCTTCAGTGTTGTCACCTTGTAGTATTTTAATCGGAGGAAACAGATATACCAAGGAAGTAAATGGTGGGGGCAAGGCGGGGAGAGGGGAACAGGAGGAAAATCACATCACAGCCCAGTCTGCCAGTATAAACACTTGATGATTTCCTGTTATTGTAGCCTAAAATGTACCATTACATCATTTGCGGGCCTCCCAGAATCACCCAGAAGGAGGAAAAGCCAGCATTCCCAGCCCGCCCCCAGCGTGAATCCAGGGAATTCAGACCCTATAAGGCAGTGAAGCTTTGTGAGCAGCAAAGATAGAGTTTCGAAAGCTTTCTTGTTCTTGGCAATGTGGAGATTTCACAAACAGGAAAAACTGCTTTTACTTTTCCTACAGGGGAACTGTTTATGCCTCATGACATATTGATGCCTGGAACTGTTGCTGCTTGAGAAGCAGAGCTGAAATATAATAAATGCTTTCTGCTGAGGACAAGCAGAGGTAAACCCCCCTCCACAGACACCCTCACCGCAGTCATGCCAGCTCATTGTTCTGGACATCCACTTTTTATACTACCCACCTCTATTTCCACTCTACAAACAGGATAGTTAGGTCAAAAGCTGTGGATTATATAAAACAGACGAATACGGAATTAATTTGAACACTTTGAAAGATGAAGCTAACCGTGAATATAGCAGAGATTGCCAGTGAAATGTTCTTCCTCCTTTCCTGTGCTTTACATCAAGAGGCATTTGTCTGAAAAATGAAGAGCCAAGCTATTCTGAGCCTGGATACATGAACTATCCTGGAATTTGACTGAAAGGGGCAGATTTTTGTCTCATTTACAGTTAATCCTGAATCACTGTTCTCAGTCTGCACCACTGTGAGGAAGAACAGATCAGGTTCACAGTGATGGGTTCTCACAGCTTTTCTGAGGGGGATAATAATTTGTCTGATTCCACACCACACCCTTCAGCCACAATTTCTGTGACCAGCCTTTCAGGAAGACGACAGTGAGATATCTGCAAAATTTGTACTTTCGTAAGCAGGGTAATAAAATTCAGAATCACAGTACTATAGCTATAATCATTTAGACTCATGCCTTCCCTTGTACATCTTCCAAATGCTTTGCAAACATCAATAATTATAGTGTAATTTTTGTTCTTGAAACAGGAGAAATGACTATTTGCACTTTATATATAAACAAATGGAGGCACTGAGATTAGATGAAACACTACCTTACAGAATAGAATGTTTTCTCTTATGGAGGTTTTATACTAATTCCATACTGCCAAATATGATCAGCAAATTATATTTGTTTTACCATGAAGTAGATTTTAAAAATCTGGTGAAAGTCTGCCAAGAGAAGAATGATAAAAGCAAGTCTAGTAAATAAAGCATGCTTGGGACTGACTTTAAAAAGAAACAGAATGATCTTGCAGTTTACTGGATAAATATAAAAACTGTGTATAAATTCTGCTGTTTTTACTCTAGCTTGGACTTACTGGAATACAAAAGTGGGTTGTCCCACATACGCTATTTTTGGATAGGAGAACCAAGCCATTCAATTCTTTACCATGCTGAGCTCCTTTCAAAGCTATATATACAAGATGACTATCACTCATTAAGTAATTTACTATTCATTGCCAATGCCGCAGGGTGCAGCACTGGGAACTTAAGTGAACTTAAGGTTATGCACAGCTATGACAGGACCCCGTGTCCAGTGAAATCAACAGCTAGGAACCCAGGAGCATGGCGTCAGGAGAGCAAGTTGCTCTGATACCACTGTGATAGCTGTGGAGCATTGAGGCCCTGAATTTACTTCTATTATTCCATATCTCATCTGAGGGCTGAGGTTGTCATGTTGGCTTGGCAACGAAGGGGAGGAGAGAATGCTTCTTCTAAGCATTGAATTTACCAGATCTAGTGTGCAGTAGTTCTGGCTCAGGGATTTTTGCTGAGTCATATGAAAACATGCAGCCTGGCAGAGGAACAAGAAGCAGGGATGCGTACCTGATGATAGACAGATGATTGCAGTATGTGGGTAGCTGCTGAGTTTGGTGTGGTGTGACCGTTCATCTAAGATGTCATGTGTGTTTCTAGGATATCAATCTCTTCTCATGCAGGAAAAGATTCAGTCTGGTTCTCATTTTATTCCCACAGCACATGAATGACTTGCTTTACACAATGTTGCTCTTCACTTTGTGTGTATTCTCTGCAGGCTACTTGCGTTCTCCGCAGGGCAGGTTAGTGTCACAAGGTTTTTGACCCAGCTAGCCTTTGATGATAAATACTTCCTGTTTCAGCTTTATGGCATGCTGTGATGCCATGTTTCCTGGGTATGACAAAGATAAAAATGGCAGAGTATTGTGCTATAATATCATGGTGACTTTATGAAAATACTTTATCCTTTTCGACAAATAAAAAGTAGTGTAGAGAGCAGATTAGTAACAATGACAAAGTAGAAGTAATAGTAGTTTGTACTATGAGGACCAGGGTGGGAGAACAGCAACATATGCTTGATTCCCAATGATTTGTACAGGATAATGTCTGCTCATATCCACAGTGAATCATCCTGGAAAGTTTGACTCCATTTGTTATGGAAAGCCAGGCAAAAACAAAGTGGAAGAGAATCTGGAAGAGCAGTCATTCATCAGTTCAGGAAATCCAGTTTTAAGGCTGTAATATCTGACTGGAAACTCCTCAGCCTGGTGAAACAAAGAGATAGACAAGAGAATAGTCTCTCTTCTGGTTCAAATATATTTAAAACAACAACAACAAAACACTGCTGAATTTGTTTGTCCCAGAGAAATGGATCAAACATCACCTGTCCACCTGTAGATTTATGTCAGATAATCTCTGCTGAAGAGTGCTAACATAAAAGCATGAAGTCAGCAAAACTCAAAATGACCTGGCTAATCATACAGACATATCTTTGCCTGTTCCAGATGAAAGGTTTACTGTCAGTGATCCAGAACTGTATGGATCCGGTATTAGTGTTCACAGAAACATAGCCTGTGTTCAAGGAAGTCCTCTAAAAAGAAATAAATGCCTTATATATTTTGTTAGTCTACTTCCTCTAAATACTGTATAGTAGAAACTGCAAGAAAATGCAACAGAGAGAAACTGACACACTTTACATGTATGGTTTGGCAAACCAGAAAGTACTAGAGAATAGAATCATAGTATGATTTGGGTTGGAAGGGACCTAGAAGATCATCTAGTTCCAACCCACTGCCATGGGCAGGGACACCTCCCACTAGACCAGATTGCCCAAGGACGCATCCAGCCTGGCCTTGAACAACTCCAGGGATAGGGCATCCACAGCTTGTCTGGGTGTTGTTCAACATTCAATGTACATTTTTTCCTGAAGCCCTAAAACTCACGGTGAAAACCATTGCCTCAGTGTTGAAGATGTAGTCACTGAGACATGAAAAAGACATGAATTCTTCACATTAGGGCAGATTTGGGATCAATACCACCACCTCAAATATACCAACATCCAGGGACAACCCCATAGCTATCACTGAAGAAAGGAAATATGACTCTGAAAAAGATGACTAAAAATCCATTTGAATGAATGTCACACAAACCAGAGGGTTTAGGCTGTGTTGAAGAAGCTAGCTAAGATTTCTTGGGTTGAACTTCTCCACACAATATTGTAAATGCTGGTTTGACATTATTAAAGGTCACAATAGGGAACTGCAAAACATTCTCAAGTTGTTTCATCATCTATCTGCAAACACAGAAGAAGACAAAAATATTGCCAATGGAGCCTATTTTAAGATTTTATACCTCTGTATTGTATATTCACTAAAAGAGCCCACTAAGCTGGATTCTTGTGTCTCTGGCTTTCACATTTCTTAGCAGGAAGCAGGACACCTTCTCTGTATTTTGTTCTGAGCATCCAAAATGGTGAATGTCATTGAATGCTATCACACACAAGTGAAAAGAAAGTCACTTGTTACCTAAGAGGAGAGCCCTTGGACTCTGTTTGGATGGTGTGGCTGTACAGATCAGTATCTTTCTCTGAATAATCATGTTAAGTAACTGCGACTTCCTGAACCCCATGGGCACTCTGCCTCTAGGTATGTGAACACAAGTGAGTAGCAAAATTCAAGCAGAGAGATAACAGAAAATCAATGTGCCTGATTAAAGCCCTTTTCATGAGGCTTGGAAGAAGATTCAGGTAATTTGAACATAGATTCAGTTATCACACATGGTCTTTTAGGTGTCCCGAAGTCTATGGACAAGATTCACTTGACAAGTGGATAGGTATAAAATTAATGTCTATGTCCAAGAAATGGATCTCATTAAGTAATCTGAGGGAAAGCCAGGGAAGGTGTTGGCTTTTCAGTCTTTGTATTTTACGGGTGTATTTGTGTTTTGATCTGCTTCAGGCTTGCAGAGGCCTGGGGAAGAGGGTGAAGAAGTATGGCAGGATACGGTTGTAGGACTAATAAATTACATTAGACCATGCAGGTTTGGGTCTTGGGGGCTGGAAGGGGTTATCTGTAACATTTTCAAGTTGACAAGCCAGGATATGTTGCATCATGTACCATAGAAAACTCTGAATGTTGCCTGAGACATATACTGTTTCAATTAATACAAAATCATCTGCATCTTCATGGAAGGCAGGGAAAAAATGGGAAAGAGTTTTCTGTGATCATGTGTGGTGGCCAAAGCAGCTTCGTAATTTCATTCTGTTTGAAGTGGGTGTCAGAAGCCAAGAGCATCTGTGTAAGTCAGTGTCTATGCTTATATCTAAGGGAGAAATGGGTCAGGTTTTGCAAGACCAAGGAATGTCTTGAGAGACACTCCAGACAGTGTTCAGCACTCCAGAAAAGTAGGAGGGCACTGGCATGTTTTGTATATATCTAAGGAACAGCCTCTTCTGGCCAAAAATAAAAGGTCCCAAAAGTCAGGCTCAAAAGTCTCCAGAAGGGATGAATTTCACACATGATGAGCATATCATCATTTTGAAATCTCCTTGTCTTGTTGCACAATATTGACACCAGCCATCAGACATGTGATGTGGACTGAGCATCACCTGTGCAGAAATGTGCAGTTAAAGTAGCATACACCTTTGCCATCTTTGTTCTGAAATACAAGGTGTTTGTCAGTTACTCAGTGTTTGTCAGCCAGCCACTTGTAATCAGTATCTGTTTTCTTCTTGTTGATTTTTATTTGTCCAGAGAAACTAGGCTTTATGTTCCCTGTTTATTTAACACAAACAGCAGTGCTGGGACAAAGGGAGTGGATCAGCACCCTGCATCCAGGATCTTGGGCAGAAATCTGAGTGTTAAACCTTTTGTGATTACTATAAGTCCTTAGCAGTGTTTCTAACAGTGCTTTTAACGCTCTCCCACCATAAGATTCCCACATGCTCAGAGGATTCCCCAGGGACCAGTGGTTTGACTAATAAGATATAAACTAGTTCTGTATAAGGAAATGCAGTTGTTGCTCCCTGTCAATCCCCCAGAATATTCACAATAACAAATGAATCCTTGGAAGCTGAATAATGCCATCTTTTTTTTTTTTTTTTTTTTTTTTTTTTTTTTTCCCACACTCTTGGCCCTCAGAGTGCATTGCAATTGCTAATTAGGACTGTTAGCATCCCAAGTAATTAAGCATTAATTGGGAAACTGAAGCAAGGCAGGAAGAATTGCAGTAATCCTAATTAATGAAGCACTCTCTTTCAAAGCAATTTGTTGTCTTCAGAGGGAAGGCGTCAGCTCAGGAGTAGGTTAATGAAATACAGCGTGATGCAGTAATGCACTTCACTGTTTTTGCATGTTGTAGTGGGGCAATGCAGGGTTTATATTTTTGTTCCAAGAAAGCTCAAATTATCTAGGCAGGCTATGCTGGTACCCTCAGATCCTGTGTTGGTTGTTGTGGGAATGGCTCTAATAGTATGTTTGTGTTGCTGAAGTCAAATCCCTACTGAAATGACATTGCCTGAAATCTTTACTATGTTGACATTGCAAATATGAATGCATGAGGACATGATGACCACTGATAAGAGCAGGCTTATTTCTGTGCTGTTCCAAACTATTCTGTTCTACCCTGTGCTATCCTAGTCCTATACTTCTTCTACTTCTGAAAGGCATTCAGCTACTACAAATGCATCAAGTAATAGGAAAAATAAAAAACATGAATGGACTCTCAGAAAGCCACCTACTACATATTCCTACCTGTAAGACAAGCTCAACTATCCTACTTCAATCTTTCTGACAGTGCTGACCACATTGCAGGCAATGTAATAGGCCCCAGTGCACAGTGAAAGCCCTAGGAGCTCTTTGGCAAAGCGAGTTCAGTTTTTAACACAGTCCTCCCCTCCCTTTGGTGGCAGTGCCGGGATCTGCATGCCAAGTCTGGGACTGGGGCATGCTCCATTTTCAATATAGAACTGAAAAACTATCTGGAGCAAAGCAGTCGTGTTCACACAATGTGCAGAGGCTTTACCTTCAGGGAAGTGCAGGGAATGCCCTCTCCTCCTCTCCCTACATCAGCTTTCTTCACAAAACAATGCATGTGGAAATATGCTGACATTCAGACAGTGAAAAAGAGGAACTGTGCCCATGGCCAAACCTGCAGCCCTCTAGCACCTCCTCATTGACCAGCCTGCCCTTAAGTGTGGAATGGACTTTCTCACTATACTTCTTTTTTCTTTCCTTGAACTAAGAATATTCAAACCCAAATTCCTTTATAACCTTCCTGAATCCTCAGATTTCTGAAAGATGTAGATCCTATGCAGAACTGCCTCTGTTGCCTGTAGGACGACAGCTTTTAGGTGCACAGTATGAGTGGTCTATAAGGCTTCATAAAGGGTGACAAGTGCAGGAAAAAGGAATGAAGGAAAGAAAAGAGGAGGCTGTCCTAGGAATGAAGAAAGGAACGATCCCCATGAAGCAATCTGATAACTCACTCTTTTCAGTCTTCCACCTCAAGTTCCCCTGAAAGGCTTTTGAACCTCAGCCTTCTCAGTCTCCAGTAATTACATCTATGATCTCCTCACCATCTTTAACCTTCTCTCTTCCTCCGCACAGCCCCTCACTATATCACGTTGCCTTTCACAGGATGTGGGCAAAATTACTCCTTAAGGCTGGAATAATCTTTTGGCAACACTTCTGTGAAGCCTTGGGTCAGTACTACATTTCTCAATGATTTAGGTAGGTAGTTAATCCCGCCATAGTGCACAAAACTGGATTTGAACAGTTTGTCTCAATTGTTTTCATCAAAGGGTAAAAGAATCCTATATCCTTTCTTGCTGTGCTGCCATTATTTATTTATTTTTAAATTATTATTATTATTAGTTTTTCATTCAAAAATGAAGTACCAGTTTGGCTCAACTGTGAACATTCCTTTATTACTTATAACTTGTCTGCTTTTGCGTGAAGCAACATGTGCATGTCTGATGTTCTGCAGCCCAACGGTGGTCCACAAAACAAGGATCAGGTACTGCTGGATGATATTTTGAGGCCCCTCACAATCCTACTTTCTCTTAACATGACTGCAAGTGCAAACAAGAAAGCTATTTCCTGCAGGTATGGAGGTGAAAGAAAATTATTTACTTCCATAATAAACAGATCTTCCATGCATCAGTGATCAAAGCAGGTAACTTTATAAATCTTCACTGGGAACACAGGGAACCGTCTGTTTTTCTTTTCACCTCAGGAGTGCTGTGGGGCAGCCCATTGTGCTTCCACCTGTATTGTCAGCAGCTTCCATTGCAGAACAATCTAAGGCAAACACAACCATGTGGGTGAATGCCAGTAAGCAAAGAAAGATCTAATGGGCTGTGGTTTCTGCTCTCCTTATTGTTGATTTTTCCTAACTAAAAAGAGAAAAAAAATGGTTCTCGTATATTTCAGCTGTGCAGTTTTAACCTTGCTGGTGTGAATCCCCTGAGGAAACAAGCAGCATGGGTGTGAACTGAGGAAAACCCTATCATTACAGTTGCATTAAGGTTTCATTGCTGCCAAAGGCAAACAAGGCCTATGAAAGTTTATTAGCTCTTTGGGTATCAGCTTTAGCAGAAAGTGGACATATCATAGGATCATAGAATCATTTAGGTTAGAAAAAACCTCTAAGATGATCTGGTCCAGCCTTTAACCTAGCACTGCCAAGTCCACCATTATAAATAAATGTCACAGTGGAGGAGTATCAACCCAACAAGCTACTGCTACATCATTCCTCAACTCCTAGTGAACACAATAAAAAACTTGTAATTGATAACCTGGAGAGCTGGAGACAAATTTCTCACTTTTTCTGCTGCTTTTATCTGAAATAAAAATCTTTACTTGAAATAGAAATCTACCTGTTGGACCCCTATGACCAGATTAGAAACCTAGCTTCATTTCTGAAAAAAATACGTTTTTGTTTTTTTTTTCTTTATAATGTTGATATATATCACATACAAGGGAGAAAAAAACAACTAGTAAATGACAAAATTATTTAAAAAGCCAAACCTCATGATTTATGAAATACCTAATTGTTTACTAGAGACTGGCTTCTAGTTTTAAAGTACTGAATACTGTCAGTAGTGTGGACCAGTGCTTCAGTGAGAATATCCAATATAGCATAAAGTTTAGAACTAAAGCTTCTTTTAGAGTTTATTGGTAGTTTAAACCTTTCAGAGATATGGAGCCAAATTTTCTATTATTTTAGCTCTGGGACTGTACCAGTAAAGAATTTGGTATTCATTAGGTTAAAGTGAAGAAATATTGCCAGCTTTCAGGATTTAATCTAGAGTTTTTAATATCCTCAGCATTTTTTATGAACCTGAGCTTCTGGAACTGGTTACGTGTGGATATCATATTCTTCCTTCCCTTCCCTTCCCTTCCCTTCCCTTCCCTTCCCTTCCCTTCCCTTCCCTTCCCTTCCCTTCCCTTCCCTTTCATAATAAAAATCACAAAAACATTTTCATTAAACATGAGAACAGTGATTTGTGTGCAGCTAGGAAGCAAATAATCTCAAACTCCTCAAGTTGCCAGTGTTCTTCCAAACATGTAGGTCAGTTTCCTGATTTTGGATGGCCTGCAACGAGTGACATGATGAGAAACAAGGGAATATAAGCAAGCACCAGATTAAGCTCCTTCCAGTAAACCAGGTGCCTGCTGACTGATTCTGGTTAGCTGCCCATCTCCCATATGGCACCTGGTAGCTTACAGCAGAGGACAGCTGTCCTGTGTTCTTGCATAGTCTTCCTCAGAGCTCTGTGTGAGGCAGGTTGCTTCTCCCTGCAGATAGACAGACTTTAGCACCCTGCACCGATACGGACAGTAACTGGTGCTGTAGGAAGCAGCTGCACACTCTGTTTTCCCTGCCATCCCTCTGAAAGGATGCTGCACTTTGAGCCCAGGGAGAGTTGCTGACCTTGTGCTGTAATTCAGGGAAGAGGTAGCCTGACCCAGCCCCTGCTGCTTCTCTTTGAGATCACAGAAAGTCAGAAGACCCATGCACAAACATGAATTTGATATGTTGTGACTCAGACCTCGAACAGATCATCTAGCTCCTTGGCTGCAGTGAGGACTTCTGATACTTCATGTGCTCTTGAGGAGCCATCCATTTGCTTAATGATTAGCTATGCACTAGCCTTTCACTGGGAG
The DNA here is from genome assembly GCF_011077185.1 of Oxyura jamaicensis. Classification (NCBI taxonomy): domain Eukaryota; kingdom Metazoa; phylum Chordata; class Aves; order Anseriformes; family Anatidae; genus Oxyura; species Oxyura jamaicensis. Next base: position 123,041 of record NC_048896.1, read on the forward strand.
GGACTTTGGTATCCTGATGGCTGTGTGGTTTCTGAAAGAGAATTATCCAGAGGATATATGTGTTTTCAAAGCACTGTACAAACACCAACTATTCCTCCCTACCTCCAGGGCTGCTGAGGGTGAAGGTTTCTGGAGGGGGTGGGAAAAGACAACCTTGGGCTTGGGGATCATCTCAAAATATGTGTTTGGGCTTGGGAGAATAGTTTTGACTCTGGGGGCTTTTTTCCTTGTCATTTTAACTCAGGGGATTTTCTTTTCTTAAAATCAAGCAAGCAAGCAAATGAACAGAAACCTCCAAATCAGAAATGGGTTGAGTGAGAGATAAAAATTGCAAGACAAATAAAAAATATTACGGCTGCATTTTAAAAAGGTAAGTCTGTGCTCCCTATGAAGAGAGAAGAATTACCAAGAAAGAGAACAGTCAAATCAGGACTATTCTCCTTATGTCCGTTACTGAATGGCAGCTACTTCTGGGACAGAGAATAGCTAAGAACACTTCAAGTACATATGTATATATTTATGCATCTACCTACCTATCCATCTGCTATTCACCTATCTATCTATTTACCCAACCTATCAATTTTTTATTACCTTTTATTACTCATCTGGAACAAATATCCCCAAAGCCTTAATTCTCTGCATTTTAGGATCAGAGATGCAATAGCAAGGGAGTATTTAGTAAAAACCTAGGAAAAATAAATTATGCCATCTGTCATTTCTGTGTGTGTGCTATGTGGTGTGTCATTGTGTTCAACTGCGGGAAAGGGAAGAACTGGCTGTAGAATGTGGGGGGAGTTAGTGTTGCCCTGGGCTGTGTGCTTCTCGCAGCCATGCAATCCTGACTATAGATCACACCTCATAGTGTTAACAGGGTGGGAGGGAGTTCCCTTCACTTGTGAGTGAATCAGCTGGGTGGGAGAGGTAACATGAACATTCCCAGATTATACTTCAGACCTTGGCATCTCCTGTAAAATAGTGCTCTGGATTTTTTTATTTTATTTTATTTATTTATTTTTTTGTTCTTGTTTGATTTTGGTTTTGAGCCTACTCCATGTCCTCGCATAGAAACTGCTTACCTACACTTACCTAAACAAAAGTGTTATGTGTCAGGGTTTGGTGCTCACCTGGAAAAAAAAATGCAATTCAAGCAGGAGCCAAGACTACTGTCTTCAGTATATAATGTTCCTGCACTAGAATAAAAACGGCTGGCAACTCCCTGTATATTTTTAAGGCTTCCAAAAATAGATCTAAATCTTAGGCAAAATGAATGGAGCCAAGACTTGGATGGAAAGAACTAGTAAAGGGTGGTTTGCCTGAAACAGTGCTGAGATCATCGTCTACATTATATGCCATTACCTGGAAACATGGGCCAGATTTCTTTCTTGTTTTTAATGGCTAAGACCTATGTTCCAGTGCATCGTTTCACTTGACAAAGCTCTGAATGTTAGTGGAGAGACTGAGAGTTCCCTCCTGCTCTGCTCCTGTGCTGTGTGAGCACTGAGTTAATGTGGAGCCCTGGAGAAGCAGAGGGAAGTTGGATTACAAACAGCTACTCTGAGTGAGGGAGAGAGAGCTTTCAAATCAGAATGACAGGCAAGAGAAAAAGGTCAAATGAGAGGGAGCTAGGGCTAACTGAAGGGTAAGACCTCTGGGAAAGTGCACACTAATGTTCCAGGAGGAGTTTGACTTCAGCTGAGTCCATAGGTGAGCCTGTGCCATTCTGTTGAGGAAAGGAGTTTGGCGGTCAGTGCGCCTGGTGCCCAGCCATGCCTCAGCTGGCCGGAGACTGAAGGTGGTATTCTGTCTTCATTTGAGACTGGCTACCTTGGAGGTTATTGTCCCCACAGAGGTGCCAGTAAATCTACGTCTCCTTGCTCCCTAGCTTAGTTCTGCCAGCTCTGATCTAGGTTAAAATCTGTCCTGCTAAAAATGCTTGAACAGGTTCAATAGATCCACAAGCAAGTGGAGATCATTTTGGCAGGTCAGTGTGTCAACATTAACAAGTAGTGTGGTATAATAGGAGCAGGTCTGGAAAACAAAACAGCTGCTGATGAATATTGAACATTCACATGAAATGTGTTTTATAGGGAGCTTATTGTGAACTTGCTCTATCCTGGTCCTCGTTAACCAAATGCTTTCCAATAGCTGGAATACATTAGGTGTACTCTTGAAGAGCATCTACTGGCTTATTTTCATCCAAATGGAATTCAGTTCACCAGGTTTGAGACTACACCACAATGGGAAACAAAATGCAGTGAATAGGAAATTAATTTCAAAAACAAACTCCTGATCTGAACTAAAAGGCTAGTGTAGATGCAGTTTACCAACACAGTCTTGTTGCCTGAGGAACTGGTAATTTCCAGGAGAGTTATATGTAGTGATGATAGGAGGGGTGAAAACTTCTTAATCCAGCTCAGTCACAGCCTGAATAACACATTGGCCTGCAGCTGAATGCACAACAGCCCAAACCACCAACAACTTCAGAGGCAGGGCTGCCTAGGGATTAGCACGTAGCTTATTTACTGGCTCCTGCTTCCGGGCACATAACTTCTACTTATGATAGATTCTGGAGAAATAATTATTTTCAAAAATATTCAGGAACTAATTATTTTAAATTCAGAATTTAGACATAAAGTACATTTATTAAAAAATAGTTAACAGAAAGTACAGCATGTGCACTGTTGACCAAAACCTGAAGACAATTTTGTCTGCCCCTCTAAGATAATCAATATTATTACATTAGTTTTATAGCTGGGCTAATCAAAAAGAGCAAGAAATCATCCAGTAGCCACTGGTATAGCTCATAGGACTGAAGAGAGTTACCTTCTAGTCTCTAGTCTATTGTCCATAGGACAATACTTTAACAACCCCATTTTTCTTAGCTTGAGGGTTGTGAATTTTAAGTACCTCAGATACTTTTACTTTACTCAGGGAGAGGCAAATTTGTCATTTTTGTATGAAAAAAAGAAACTTTGGTGTTTGAAGAGTACAGGCAGGTCCTGTGTTGGTGGCAGTGTCATGATTTCTGAAGAAATTATGTTTGTTATTGCCATTCCTGCAGAGCTCTCATTTTCCTGTTCACTCTTTTCTATCCCCATAAAACAGGATCTTAATTTCATCGTCCACCCATCCTTTCCTACTTGACTTTCTACAGCAACACAGAGTGACTTACTGGCCAGAGATTCTCCTTCACATGCTTTTTGAAGACACTTTAATGGATGTTGGTACAACACTCTGGGAAATCTTTAATGAGGTTTAGGAGAATGCCAGAATCCAGAATTTTATTTGACTGGGGGAAAAAAATAAAATAAAATAAAAATAATAATAAAAAAAATAGGAATGAATTGTTTAAATTGCTTCTTCTTTCATAACATGTTTTTTGGAATAGACATCAACCTCAAGACAGAATCCATTTTACTGCCATTTCAGCATAGCGGCTTTGCTACCTAACTGATTGGTAACAGTCTCCATACTTCAGTCAATTGCAAGTAAGTTTTAATAATCACTCTAATGTGAAGACAGTGAAAGTGAGAATATGAACCATGCTGAGTCAGTAGATTTTTCTTTCCCTGCACCAGCATTGAATGTGTGCTTGTGTTCAGTTAGATCCATTTTAACTACTCCAGGAGCCTTTCTGAGGAAGTCACTTGGTGATTTGCTCATCTCTATGTATCATGTTCCTGGCTGGTGTTAAAGTTAGATCCAGTTTAAACTCAATTCTGTAAGCGAAATTATGTGTGTGTATATGTGCATCTGTGAAGAGGGGACAGGCAAGAAAAATAATTTATAAAAGGTGAACAGAAATGTGAGAGGTTTGTCTTTCCAATGGTTTCACTAAATCTAAGTTTACAGCCCTTGTAACCAACATAAATGACAGCTCATTATTTCACCCATCACTAAAGCGGAAATGAATACAGGATTTCCTCAAGCCCTTGCAAAAGTTAAGAAATTGATAGCCACTTGGTGAAGAGTTGGTCCTGATGTGGTGGCAAGCAGTACAGCTCTGTAAGATCGAGCTCCTGTTGTGATGTCTGAGGGCTGCAAACATGGCAGTGCAAGAATACTGTTTGAATGATCACCCAGAAGGTAAAGCCTGGGAAATGAAGAGCTGGAGAGGGCAGGATGTGTGTGGGGAAATTAAATACTTCAGTAAGTACTTCCTCTTTGATATACCTCAACTGATGATGACAAATTTGAAGTTCAACACTTGTCTTTTTTTGGTTTTATTTTTTTAAAAGAAATTTCATTATACAGAATGGTTGGGTAAAGGATGAAGAAGTATCTGTGATATGCTCTCTGGCTGACAAGAAATGAATCAATTAGGGCTACAAAGATCATTGACTTCTTGTCACAGGATTTGTAGAGTGTCTAATGAAAGATCAACGAAGACTGTCAGCCACTGTCTATACTTTGTAAGCATCCCCCTGAACCAAGGCTGGCAAGGTACTGGCACTTGTGCAAACAACTCTAATATTTCTAATAAGTTTAGCAACAGTTGAAAAAATAATTTGCTGTCATTTCATTATTCTCAGTTGGTCAAATTCATCCCTCATATAATTCTGTTGATTACACTGGAGATACAGGATAAAGGATGAATATATTTCACAAGGCCTCTTTCCTTCCTGATCATAGAGCTCTTCCTTTGTCACCCCATGAACTAAACAGAAAAAGCCCTGTCCATCTCCAGAGTTTTGTATAGACTAAAAACCTTTGTGTATGAACATTAGCAATGACCACGCCCTGCCCAATGTGTCACAGCATCACTAGCCTGCCTCCACTATCTCCTGTCATGATCAGGCTCTCTCCGCAGCTAGAGACAGCAACACTGGTTTCTGTTTGTGGGTGTTGGTGATCCACTTGCTCTTGGGTGTGGTAATGTTTTAAACAGCCAAAACGTACTGACCTGAAAACCCCTTTCAGAACTGGCTTCTCCCTGGCTCCTGTTCAGTAAGATTGTTTGGTCTCTCTATGGCCCATTTTTCACCCTCTTCAACTGCATCTGTACACATTAACTCCCAATTGCTAGGATTCAAAGCCTTCAGAAATCCTCAGTGTAAGTAAGTGCATTCTTGATAGACTCCTATCCAGTGGTCACCTCTGTCAGAGCAAACCAGAGCCCTAGTACTCAGCCTCAGTGGTTAGACTGGGCACTCATTTTGGGAGATATGGAAGGACACAGCTGGTGGCCCTCACTAGAAACTCAGAATTGCCAATTTCTGACAGCAGCTGTGGTAGCTCACTGTGGGTGTTGGCGATCCATGTGCCCTACATGGTCATTACACCAGAACTATCATCTTGGCCAGACATCAAGCATCTGAGAGGAAGCAGAGCAGGAGAGAGAGGGGGAGAAGAGAAAATTGCCAAAGAGCCTTCTGCTTCAGGGCGCAGCAATGGAAGATCTTTGCTGAAGACTCCAATTCACCTCCCTTTCTGCAACAAAGCCTATCAGTGTGGCATATAAGCACTTGCTGGTCTGAGCTGTATTGAATAAAAGATTCTCCAGATTTTATGCATAGGAAGCTTTGGAATGTCTTGTTAAGATAGTATAACTTGATTCCCCCATCATCCACAGAAATAATTTCTCTCAATTAGTTTGAGATGGAAGAGATCAGCAGTCCTTATCCCCAACTTCTGGCTCTGAGAAGAAGGTGGCAGTGTCAGACTCCAAAGCTCACATTGTTCCAATTCTACAAAGGCTTCAGAGAATTTTTTACATTAGTACCTTTCACCCAAACAGGCAAAGTATATGCCCATTCATTGTTTTGTCCTTGCTAGCTATATTATCTTGTATTTGAGATGTAAATATTTGGAGAATATTCATTAGATTTCTTTTTGTTCCTCCCATTGCTGCAAGCATTATAAGGTGCAGAAAGCAAGCAACATAACTATTTACTCCCATACAGTACATAAAAAGAGCTTCTGAAGAAGAGGCAATTCTAGCAGATGTGTGGTTCTTATTTATTTATTTATTTATTTTCATACAGTCATTGCATACTTTGCACACACTTTATCTGGTTTGAAAGTCTCTTCTTTCACCTCCTCTTGCTCAAGCACAGCATATCCCCAGACACACAGGGTGAGGTGAGTGATGTGGGCCATACAGTGAATGTCCCTAGTCCTGCCTTTTTCCCTGTTCGTTATAGGGGCCTCCTTGGCAGTGGGGGTCTTATATGCAGGAGGGAACTAGGAACTAGGTCTTTACAGAGCATCTGGCAGAGTCAAATCCAGATATTTCTGCTTTGTGGAATGGACAAGCAAGGAGCTGGAATCACACCCTGCAGTGAGCTCCAGTCTTTGAGGTGGAAAGTGGATCGGATATATGGGGCCACATGCCTGATGGCCCCATCAGTTTCTGCGGTGTTCCAGAAGCTGAGTGGGCAAGGAATTATCCTCAGCCTTTTCAAATCCTGCATCCCTAGGTATGGTGTGTTCTCTCCTTCCCCTCTCATCCTCCCAGTTTGAGAATCACTGCAAAAGATTACCCTGATTCTCAAGGCATCAGTGCTAGGGAGGCAAAGGGTATTTGGAATGAATAGAGGATAATCTAGGACTACTGTGTGTTGAAGGAGTAGTCCTCACACTACAGTAACAATTTCATTTTGTGCCCTCCTTTTGCTACGCAATTCAAAGCTAACTCTTTCAGCCTTCTGAATTACACCTTTGAGTATAGAATAACTTTAATTTTTCTTTTGTTGTTGTTTGTTTTGTTACATTGCCATATTGTGGATGGAATGAGTCCTCTGTCTTCTGTCAAAGCTACGTGAAGGGCAGCTCAAGTCACCCAGCATTAGTCCAAGAAAACTGTATACTGAAGAAATGGCTCCTGTTGAAGAGCTCATGCTAAATAATTCTTTTATTTCAGACCAAATCATTGATGTGCTTTTTCTGCCTAAAATAAGGTACTACAAAAGTGATGATCTAAACAAAACCAAGGCAACAAATCCCTAGTGAAATACCAGGCCTTCTCCCAGGAGAATGCGTAATGTCATCTTGGTCTAATCTAATTCTGAAATACTCAAATATTATTTAGGCTCTGAGCAGGCTGGAAGTAATGGCACTTTTGAGGCCCTGGGCAATGTTACTTCAGACTCTTCCAAGGAGGAGCTTTAGTCAGCTGACACTTTTACCCCTTGAAATCTCATCCTTCAGCTGGGGAAGAGAGATAACCCCTGCCTGTGGCTCTCCAGGAATCCACTGCTGTGCTTGCTCTCACACATGGACAGGCAGAGATGGCTCTGCAAATGGACTGCTTTTTACTGCAGTCCCTCCCCAGCAGCTAGCAAAGAAGAGATCTGTGGGTGAAATCAGATCCTGGTGCAGCACTTCCACAGCAAGAATTCCTGGTGACAGTGTAGCTGGAGCATCCTGCAGTGCAGACCTTTCAGATGTCTTATTCTCCTGCTTAACAGGGAAGGGGAAGAGGAAAGGAAGAAGCAGGAGAGAAAGTAAAGCTTGGAGATTCATATGCCTATCACAGGGAACCCTTGTCTTTCAAAGTGTCATAAATAGTTTTTTGTTTAGCAATTGCTATGGGCAGTAGAAAACAACAAGAGAAGTGTCTATCATGCTGGAGACTTCCCTTTGCTTTGTCTCACCCCTTTAGGTTGCTTGTAGACAGAAGACATATGGTTTGTGACTTTCTGTGCACACAGCCAATGCCTGACACACCATGAGTATGACTGCTTTGTATCTGATTGTTTCACTGGCAAGGGACTTCCTTTGCATCACGGCTCCATACATCAATGCTGTATGGTGAGGAAACATGACATGCGTTTAAAAATTATTTGTGTTATATTACCATATGCTTTTACAACAATATTATTCCTTGGGGGAAAAAAGAGAAAATTCCTTTTTTTTTTTTTTTTTTTTTTTTTTTTCAGATGGTTAGGATGGGTATTTACAAGGCATTTTGAGATCTTCTGAATGAAGTGCAATTTCAAAGATGTACAAAGTGTTACTATGAATCTGACGTCAGTTCCCAATGTGCCTCAGTTTAATATAATTCCCAGTGGAATCTTGTAATCAAATTCAAGAAAACAGTTTACTCAGCAGGCGTCTGTGCTGAAATGCCTCGTAGAGCTTGGCTGGCATCTTTTCCATTTTATATCTGAATTCATGTGTTCTCATGTTAACACAATCTTTATTTATTCATGTGCAGGGAAAAAGTGAGTGTAAAGTACAATTAGTTTTGAATGGTCTTCCCATCACAAAAGACCTGAAAGACTTGTAGATATGAAAACATTTAGTGGATTTGACATAAAGATAGATAGGAAGATAGGTTTCTACTTTCCTTAAAAAATAAGATACGAAGCTTATTGAGAACATTTAATTTCCTTCAACTGGACACAAGCTGTCCAAGCTGTTAAGTGTAAAAACAAAGTTTTTTTTTTTTTTTTTTTTTTTTTT
>NC_048896.1:131546-235245 GCF_011077185.1 Oxyura jamaicensis
TTTTTTTTTTTTTTTTTTTTTTTTTTTTTTTTTTTTTTTTTCTGGGAGGAAGTAGAACTTGGGTCACTGTTCGACAGTTATTTTCAAAGTCCCAAATAAAATGAAATGGGTTCTTTAAAGCCCCGTGAAAATGTTGGACCTTGATTCCCTCTGTCAGTGGTTCCAAAACACTGATGACAAGGGAAACTTCGGCAAGTGGTCCTCAGCCTATTTCAGTCCATTAATTTGACTGCTCTTCTATACTGTGTAATTTTGGTGGCCTCTGAGGAGGCTTGAGGACAAGAAGTGGTGAGCCTGCCGTGCTTCTGGAAGCCACAGCCCCTTGTGTCTCTTATGTTTTTCAAATACCTGAAGCTGGATATGTGCTTTTTAGTTAGAGACAGCTATGAAAACCCCGTAAAGCACAGCATGCTCAGCAAACACCCCAATCAGCCGGGAAGAGCACTGACCACCACGGCTGAGCTGTACACAGCGTGCATGACTCAGACGAAATGAGACAAAAGGATCTATCATTCACCAGCGCTGTGGTCTTATTTTGAAGAGTGCAATCGCCCATAAAATCCGGTTATTTTTAAAATAATGCATTTAGCAAGGACCAGAAGTCCCAGCCACAGCTGGAATGTAAATAACCTTCAGAGTCCAGGGCTTTCTCGGGTACCCAATGTCAAGGATGCGGGACCCCCCTCCCCCCACGGCTTTCGCCCTGGCGGGCCGCTGCCACCAACACCGCTCCCCTTCCGAGACTGCCTCGCAGGGGACCGACAAACGGGGAAGGGGGGCACGTCTGTGCTTCGCCCTCCCCCGGCGGCGCCTCCCGGCCCGGCTCCCGCCGCCGCACGGTTGGAGCGAGCCGCGCCGCGCCCAGCTCCCGGGGCCGGGCCGCGCAGGGCGGGGGCGCCGCGGCTCCGGCCCCGAAGGATGGGCGGCCGAGGGCGGGCAGGGCGGCCGCCGGCGGGGCGGGGTCTGTGCCGGGGCAGGCGGGTGAGAGGCGCGACGCGGAGTCCCGTTAGAAGCGGCGCGGAGAGCCCCAGCAGCGCAGGAGGATCGAGCTGTTGTGCCTAGTCCGCCGGGAAGATGCCGAAAACGGTGAGCGCCCCGCGGCCGCGGCTCCCCAGCCCCTAGCTCCCCCAGGGGCTTGGCGGCGGCAGGGGATGGCGGAGACGCGGCTGCCCGCCTGATGGAGAGGCGGAATGCCTTCCCTTCCCGCCCGCGCCCTGCCCAGGCGGGGCCGCCCCAGCGCCCAGCGCAGCGGCGGCGGGGCCCGGGGGACTCCGGCGGTACCGGCAGCCGCGGGACGGCCGCGAACCCTGGAGGGAGGGAGGGAGGGAGTGGGGGATGCGGCGAGCAGGGGGCAGCGGAGCGGAGCGGAGCCGCCCGCCCCTCCATCTTGTGCTCCCCTCCCCTCCGGCCGCTTCCTGTCCCGTCGCGGCATCCTCGCGCCTGGCGGAGCCTGGGCGGGCCGGGTGCAGGGCAGCCGGGGCCGGGGGACCCCGCTGCGGCGACCTCGCCGCAGCTGCCTGAGTAACGGCGTGTCGGGCAGCTCCCTCTGGCCGCTACTCTCCTCCCCAACATGTCTGAATAAAGAGGTGCCTTCCTCCTCCTCCCTGCCTCGCCCGTGTCTTCCGCAGTCTGCACGCGGGCGTACTGCTCGAGTACGAGTGCTCCGAGCTCAGCGTGTCGGACGAAGCTTTTGAGAGCGTGGTGGGGAACTAATTAAATCTATGGCTACCTCTCGTGTGCTTTGTAGACAGAAGCTTAGGGTTTTCACAACTTCTAATTAGTCAGCTTGAGTTGCTAGGGAGCCTTGTCCCAGCTTGACTTGAAGTATTTCTTGGCTAGAGAGATTGGTACTTCAGAAAGTCTGTTCAAGTCTGTACTTGACTCTCCCTCTGACTTGACTCTCCCTCTCCTTTTTTTTTTTTTTTTTTTTTTCCAACGTAATTTCTCCTGGTTGGAGTAAAAGAATGGGTCCTCGCCCTTCATTGATAACACAGGAAGGAGCAGGCTGGAAGGCTCTGGATGTTTCCTTGCTAGGAATGATCTGAAATGGCCTAAGCACTTCTAAGCTTTAAATTTACATGGGGGGGGGGGGGGGGAACCAAACAAAATAAAACCACACCCTTCTACAAGTGGAAATTGAAATGGCATCCACCCTCAATTTTTTAAAGTAGTTTAATTTTATCACTTTAGATACTAGGTGACTTCTGCTTTTCCTGCTGTCTTAAATATAGTCTCTCTGAGACAATATATCTGGCAATCTGAGATTATTGTAGTTTTTGCTTTTTTTTAATTGTAAACCTAATCTTAAAGGATATCAAACTCAGTCACTTAAAGGTTGAGAAGATAGTATTTTCTAAAGATTTGTTTATTTATTTATTTCTAAACAACAGCAACCATTAGGGAAGAGTTACATCTGAAAAAAAAAAGGCAACAATTTCAGTAAGATCAACAGAAGTGGCTCAGGTTAGGGAACTCCTGTGTAAAATGTGGTTGAGATGTTTTAGCCAGAGGAGAGTTTACAATTGTGGAGTGATTTCTTTTAGTATGAATCAGCCAAAAAAAATTTGAATATGTTGCAGAGAGGCTCATGAGGCAGGATTCCCTGCTAACAGGCTGAATCAAAGTGCTCTGCCACTGCATGAGAAGGTACTCTGAGCCTCTGAATCTGGAGACACACCCTAGGCCGGATTCATTTTCACAATCTGCTGCTTTCTGGCTGCGATGGAGCAGTTCTGCTTTCAAGAGCTTTTAGAAACTGGAACAAATAAAGACATTCAGGTACTTTGCTGTATGCTGCAGATTCTGCAGAAAGCAGTTCACATGTTTGTGCCTGTTGAGGTAGAGAATGGCTGTTATATCAGCCACTTTGGTTTCCTGCCCCATCTGCCCTAATTGCAGACCCAACTGAAATAATATTTTAAACATCGTTTTTTGAGCTGTGGTTTGCAGGAACAGGAAATGCTGGCATAACTGTGTAATCAGTTCTTCATGTGAAAGAAACATGACTACTAATGTGCTAGCTTTAGATTTGTTAGTAGTTAATTAACAAAACAGTAAAATGCAAGTAACTTTCCTTAATCGAGGTCAAATGTGGGTGAAACCTGAGCAGTTAGATGTAGCTATATGTAGGCTTCATCACAAAAATAAAATCCATTGTGAAGAAGACAGATGGAGGAAATGTTCCAAGGAACAGTTCTGGCTGGGCAGGAAAAACACTTGTGTCTAAAGTGTTTGGTAGCTCTTATCATTCATCTCACCAAGCTTACAGAACATGCTGCTGCAGTTGCTGTGTGGCTTGAGCAGCAAAACCTGTTGAGTTCTGAGTCCCTACTCTTTGTTAAGCTAGGCTAAATGTTAACACAAGTAGCTAGAGATTGCCTCTTCGTTACATGAGATTTGTTCAGTGGCGCTATGCTTTAGTGCACTATTAATAGGAATCCAAGATTAACTCTGGTAACCTTTGAACTAGTGGCACATGATTTTGCTGTTGTGAAGTGTAATGTCTGCATGGTCAGAGTGGGTTTGGTTGTTGGAGGCCTTGTAGACTATAGAAAGTCCATCATAGATCAGCCTGCTTATCCTGCTATGCTCTTGACAGGAAAGCTTTGTTGTTTTATCTCAAAGTGCTCTTACAGTAAGGCAACCAACTCCTGTTCATAACTTTTTTATTCTGAAAAATGTGCAGGATGTAAACAGTTAAAGTGCACATGAAAGAGGGCATATAATCACCCCCCCCCCCAATTTGTATTGCAAAGGGGTGGAAGTGGTTGGGTGGTAAGATACCTCTTTCAAGCTATTGTCAACTCTGAAACTCCCCGGCTTGTGGGAAGTATGGTCATGAGTAGGCTCTGATCTCATGCTCACTGACTGGTCCTGAGTCATTTTGGGATGGGTAGAGCTGAATGTCACATTCTGTTCCAAATCCTGATAGAAGTGAATGAGATGTTATATTAACAAGCCACATTGTTAATCACTTTAATATTACAAAGAACATTTTAGCTGGAGAGGAGTAGTAGAGGGGAAGGCCACCATTTTGTACTAGTCACGTCTGACAACTGGGCTGATATTTCAGTGTATTTTTAGCTATTGGAAGAAGAAGTGTTTCTATGTCAGGATTTGTTAACTATTTTGTCTGTGAACGTACTTGCTTAGCAGCTATATGAATGGGTATGTCACTGAGAACTTGAAATGTGAGCATCTGCCTTGTATAATGTGTGTATTCAAGTCTTAAAACTGTCTTATCACTAGTAATTGAACAAATCAGTATTAGGTAATGTAGTCATCACACACTGTAGAGAAATGGATTTAATCAGAGCTTGAATGTTACAAACAGCTTCAAACTGAGGTAGTAAAGTTTGGAATTGCTTACCTTATTAGCAGAAGTAAGTGTTTCTCTAGATGAACATAAGTCTCCAGGTTTCTAGGGCAAAGTATTATTGCAGAAAAAATCATCTTGGACAAGCACGAAAGAACAGTGAGATTTGTGGATTTCAGCTCTATTATGCTAGCTCAGATTTTTTAAAAATCTTCATTACTGCTGCCTTTTTCCTCTATTATCTAAAATTCATTGCAGTGGTGGCCATTAAGGCCTTCAAAGACGCTGTAGTGAAAATTGATGGTCCTAATTCCCCATTGGACTCCAAAGGTCCTTGAAGCATATCTCCCTCTGTTCTTTGGAATGGCATGGATCTGGTTAGAAGGATGATAACAGAGAGATTAGGGATCAAGTATGAGGAGAACCCTCTGGATAGTTAGTTTCTTGAGGTGTGTCAACTTGCTACAAGATTGTAAACAGAGCACTGTGTTTTTTTTTGTTTTTTTTTTTTCTTTTTTTTTTGTGTGGAATTTGCTAGAGCTCTTGAAAGCTGGAAGGATGGGGTGGACAGTGATGCAAACTGTGACTTGTGATGGATGGACGCTGTACTTTTGGAGCCCAGGATTTGAATCTTGTGCTATGAACTGTGAAGGAATACTGGGAAGAGTTCAGATGTCTTCTTTCTTACCCAAGGGTTGGTCTTCAGATGTTGTATTTCCCTCTCTCTGTCCCTCAGTGTAACCTGAGAAACTTGTCACCACTGATCAAAATTAGGCAGGCTTTGGTCTGGCACTAGTGCTATAGCTTGTTGGGCAAACTTAACCCCTTGTATCTTTCTTCTAACACTATTGCATTCATTGAATTGCAGTAAAAAGGTGTGATTGAGAGCTCCCAAAGACCTTGCTTTACACAGAAGCCCATGTTGCCTCTGTTGGTGAATTTCAGCTAAGTTTGTACTTCAGGAGCAGCAGTAATTTACAAAGCATGCTGAGAGTGCCCTGAAACCAGGTAAACTACCAATTTGGAGTACAATGAATTACCTGTAGTAAAATACCTGTTGTGGGATGTAACAAAACAGGAAAGACAATTACACCCCAGCTTGTATTGTATTAATCTTCTTGGTTCCTAGATTATGCAAGATCAGCAAGGTTTTACTTCTTGTGCAGATGAAGCAGTTAACACTGACAATGAGCAAAAGCTTCTGTTTAGTACTTCTGTGCCTTCTATGCTGAAGTTAAACAGGGGCTTTATAGAATGAAAATAAACTTTATATTCACTCTGTTAATGCATAATTGTAAAATTTTACTTCTCCCCTCTCTTATGGAAAGCCCTGAACCTAACTGGCAGTGCTCTGCAGAACCCATCAGTTACAGTGCTTTTAAACTGTAGTGAGCAAGAACTATTCTGAGTGCCTGGTATGAATTGGTAGTCATGATCCGGTCTGTAAAACTAACATTACAGATTTTTAGGGTTAAGAGTGCTTATCGTACCAGAGGTTCCATAGGACTGAATGTTAGTTGAGTCTTTTTTTCATTTTTGACTTCTTGATTTGTTACCTGAGGCAGATGAGCAAGAAGAAGGTTGGTGAGGTGCATATAATAAAAGCAGCCTAAGGAAAGCTTTAGAGCTGCTACTTCTGCTATAAGACTCCTGTGTGGAAAATAGTGCTTAATATCAGGGGGCTGGTCATCACTTTTAGCAATTAACCCACCCCCTTAGCATTTGCAGGCACTACCTTTTTTGGACCTGTAAGGGGTTGCAGCACTTTCCTTTGGGTGACTGCCTTATCTGATTAATCACCTCTGAATGTTAATCACAGTTCTTGCTTTTCTCAAGGGGATACTTCATAAGATGTCTTAATACGGACTCATTTTTTGACAGGAAATGGCATCGCTGCCTCTAGAGGAAACTTGTTTCAGTTGTTTTATGTATAATGGCTGGTGTGAAGTGAACTTCTCTTTGCGCAAAGCTCACTGAAGTCTCTAGGTAGCTATATGAAAGACAGCTGGCAAACTGAAACCGAATGCTTCAAATACCTTCTGTGTTTGCTTCTTGTGAAGCTGGGGTGAGGGGGGAACAGGACCCTTCTTGAGTTGCTGGGCTCTCCATGTCCGTTCTGATCAACTGGCTTCACTGAGAAACTTGTCTGGAAGAGGTAGCTCTGGCCCTGCTCCAGGTTATAAAGGAAACTGACTAAAAGCTTCCTCTAACTACGTCATCTCCTGGACTCTTTCCTGGCTTGGTACAGCTTAAACAGCCTTATTTGGCTGACTTGTTTTTCTGCCTCTGCGCAGCAAGAGGGCCTCCCTGAATTTGCACAATAAAACTGTTATCTGTGCTTAATCATTGTTCTGAGGACTGCAATGGGGTCTGCTTCAAAAAGGGTTCCAAGATCTCAGCTCTAACTCCTGACCCCCCTCCCCAAGGTGTCTTGTTTGTCTGCCTGCTAGATGATGATACTAGAAATCAACATCACACTGTGAAGAGTTTCCCTGCTGTTGTAGACATATTGCTGGAAAAGAGGAAATCCCTGCCTGCCTTGGAATAATCCAGGGCAATTAACTGATGTAAATGAAGAGCAGTAGTATGCAGCCAGTTAATTGCTTGCTTTTCCCTGAGGGTGTTTGAGAACAGCAGGAGTTTGTGTAGTGCAGGCAATACTACTGCATCAGAGAGGTTTAGTTTTATTTATTTATTTTTTTAATCCCAACTGAAACATCTAAAGCAGGCTGAAGTCTAGATTCATGGAAAGCTACTCCTGGGTAAACCTCTTTATAACAACACCTATAGTTGGGTCTAGGCAGAGCATTCGAGTGTTCTGGAAGTTGTGGGCATAAAACCCATCCTTCTGACTCCAACAGTTAATGCTGACTCTTACTGTAACACATAATAGACTGTGCAGCAAATACTTGGCAGTGGTGTAGGAAGAAAAACAGTCGCTGGCAGCCTTGGTGGTTATAAAACCGTAGGATCAGCTGCAACTGTTTGGAGGTTTCAAATCTGAAAATGCAGAGATTTGGGCCTTATATTTGCCTGAGGCAACTATGGCTCTAGCAACCATGGATTAAAGGGCAGGTGATCTAGTGCTGCTTCCCTCCTATGCATCTGTGAAATATCTTTACTTTTATAAATCTGTGATCCTCTAGTGGAGTAGTGGGGCTGTCAGAAATTCCTGGCCTATGTATAGCAGCCTTTTGAACCAGGGGAGAAAACACTCTGAAGAGATTTTAGTGGTATGATTTGAGCAAGTTTTTTTTTTTTTTTGTATGTTTTTTTCTTCTATTTGTTTTGAAATCTCTGAAGCTGTAGTTGTCCTGAGGAACCAGTTTTCAAAAAGATAAATTTAGGATTGAGGAATGATGTTTTGTTCTCATCCCATTCCCAGGCGAAAAAAATAGGAGTATTTGGCCATACGAAGTTTCTCTCCTTTTGCCATTGTTAGTTGACTAAAAGCTACAGACAAAAGTGCAGGTGTGCTGCAAAAGGAGGAATGAATGGAAAAAAAATTTGTAGCTGATCAGCTCTGTGGAGAGACATGATTAGGCGAGTATTGGATGGTGGTCTGGGAGGGAAGAAACAGGCTTCTTTCTCTGCCAGCAGCAGTTCTATGTAGAGTGAAGGAAATATCTGAGAAGATAAGGAAAGGGACAACTGAAGCAGTGAAGCATAATGGCACAGTTTGCATGGTCTGGACTGATCTATGGTCTCTCTCTTGCAAGCTTATGGCACTACTGATCAACAAGTTTGTTGCTTAGAGAAAGACTATTTAAAAGGACACTGGCTTCAGTAATGGATTGGAGTGTGAATACTGCAAAACCACACTTATTTTTTTTTGAGATTGTCAGTGTCAGAGAATCTTGCATAAAGCATATTGGAGAACTGCAGTTCTGCTATTGTATGTGTTCCTGTGTTCTCCAGGTATTTTCTTTCAAAGGCAAAATTGATGTCTTCCTGAAGCCATGAGCCATTCTTGTCTGTCTGTGTATCACTGACTTGTCCTTTTCTTGTTAGTAAGCCCTTATGATTCACAGCCTTTTTTTCCTCTGGATTTAAGGTGGGGAAGTGACTAAGTAGAGAAAAAATATGCCATTACAGTCCAATCAATCATTTAGTCACACCATTTAATAAATGTACTTGGTTTTATGTAACAGTCTAATAAAGCACGAAATTACAGGCCAAATCTCTCCTTGCGATGGCTTTTAAACTGTACTGAACTTGGCTTTCAGTATTAATTCTGCAGTTTTTTACAGTGTGAAAACTGAGCTGACAGACAAATTATTAGGGTGAAGTGTCAGGTCCCTCAGCAAACACACACACCAGTATTTTTTTCCCCTATGGAGTTGTGGCTTTTTGTTCCTAATGTGTCTAAGAATAATGAAGTGGATTTTTTTTACCCTCTGAAAATGCTATTCCAGAATACTGGATAAAAAAAGTCTGATTCTGTTTCCTCAATATACTACGCGGCTTTTCATGCTGGATGGACAAGAGGCTTTTGGCTGTACTTTTTACTCTATTAAAATTCAGAACTTGTAGTTTTAAGATGGTTATAATCCCCAGGACTTGCAGAATGGTGGCAAATGGTTTTGGAGGTACCTTCTAAAGAAATAAGGCAGTTCTACTGCCAATGTGTTCAAGTCACTCAACATAAACGTAGTGATACAAAATCCACAAAATACTTTATGATTCACTGTCCTCTTATATGAGAACAACTCTGTTAGTCCTTTTGGTATGACAACTCCCTCAATCAATAAGACTGCTTTAGTGAATGGTTTTCATATGATTTTTTTTTTATGCAAGTAAGCAAGAGGTGTATATTTATCATGGTGGCTGGACTGTAAAATATTATTTCCTGGGATGACAGGCTTTCCTTGTCACTGTGTTAGTGCTTTGCTCAGAAAAAAACAAGCAAGGAACCTCTCTTCCTGTATTTGGTGCTCAAAAAATCCAGAAGTGTCTAGTGTCTCCTGAAGTATTTTTTTTTTTTTTTGATAAAACACTAAAGTAAACCCAAACTGATGGAATTTTGACCCAGCCCCTGCAAACCTTAAAGCAGTAAGTTCTAACAGTAAGTTACTGAAGACTTGTGATTTTCTTGCAACAGCGTATCATTAAAAGAAGTGCAAGTGTTGTCAGCTACAAAAAATCAGTAGATAGTGATGGGCACAATGTATGCCTAGGATATTGTGGTGACAGACGTGTATGCGGAAGTGAGTTGAAGCTCAGAAAAAAATATCTTTTGCTTTATCTTGTTTCTGTGGTTCATTGCTAACAGCTCAATATGAGAACCTACTGCAAGCTGCAATGTAATGTATTAGGCTTTGTTTGAATACTTCTTTGCACACCTAATAGAATAGAGATTTCTTTCAAATCTGGGTGCACTTCAACATCATCAGATGTAAGAGCATATCACTGTAGTGTCTGTCCTGAATCTCTCTGTCAAAAGACAGAATGAATGGAAGGACTTTGAGCAAATATCAGAGCAATCAACTGAAGATGAGAGGCAGTACTGAACAATACTTGCTTCAGCATCATACATAGGAAATATGATGCTATTTTAGTATTTGTTCTGACAAATGCTGAATGATCAAGTAAAAATCTGACAGATGTCTGTATTGCTTCTCTTTTACTGCTTCAGTTCTGACATTCAATATGTAAGTTTTGTTGTTTTCTCTGTACTTCATTCACCTCTGTGCAAAGCCTCTTCTACCAGTAGGGACCAAATGCAGATGAAGTGACCAGCCATTTATGGCTAACCTTTGGTGAAAGCATCTTTCATTCATTTCAGTCCTCTGGGCTGCCATGCTGCCTGGCTCTGCCGTGCCTGCTGCTGCTGCCTGCCTGGAGCTGGGGCGCTGCCAGGCTGCTGGGCACAGGCTGTGTGCGGTGCTCTGAGGTGTTGGCCAGGGCACCGCTGGACATGGCTGCCAAGGAGTACTAGCCTGAGGTACGGCAGCTGGTGCGGGACATCATGGGGCTCATGCTGCTCGAGGTGGCTGACCTCAATGTGCTGCTCAAGGAGGCGCTGAAGATCTTGGACACGGGGGTGATGCCTGTGGGGGCAGCGGCCGCCCTCGTGCCGTCCCCGGCAGCTCTGCAGGAGGAGGAGGTCCCACTCAGGAAGGAGAAAATGCACTTCTGTGTGGCTGACAGAGCTGAAGCCTGCTGACTAGGTGAAGCTGATCAAGGAGGTGAAGAACTTCGTGCTGGGAGTGAACCTTGTGCAGGCAAATAAGCTGGTGGAGTCCCTTCCGCAGGAGATCAAGGCTAACGCGTCCAAGGAGGAAGCGAAGAAGATCAAAGCGGCGCTGGAGGCAGAATCAAATTTCTTTAAAAGCAAGTGCTGGGTCCTGCCCCTGGGACGGGGCAACCTTGGCTATATGTACAGACTGGGCGACGAGACGCTGGAGAGCTGCCCCACAGAGAGGGATCCGGGGGTTGTGGTGGACAGCAAGTTGAATATGAGCCAGCAGTGTGCCCTGGCAGCCAGGAGGGCCAACTGTATCCTGGGATGCATCAAGTACGGCATTGCTAGTCAGTCGAGGGAAGTGATCGTCCTGCTCTACTCTGCGCTGGTGCAGCCTCACCTCGAGTACTGTGTGCAGTTCTGGGCACCACAGTACAAAAAGGACATTCAACTGTTGGAGAGTGTTCAGAGGATGGCGATGAAGATGGTGAAGGGCCTAGAGGGGAAGACATATGAGGAGCGGCTGAGGTCACTGGGCTTGTTCAGCCTGGAGAAGAAGTGGCTGAGGGAGGGGACCTCATCGTGGTTTACAACATCCTCATGAGGAGAAGTGGAGAGGCAGGTGATCTATTCTCCGTTATCACCAGTGATAGGACCTGTGGGGACGGTGTTTAAGCTGAGGGAGGGGAAGTTTAGACTAGACATCAGGAGGAGGTTCTTCACCGAGAGGGTGGTTGCATGCTGGAACAGGCTCCCCAGTGAAGTAGTCACTGCACCAAGCCTGTCTGAATTTAAGAAGAGATTGGACTGTGTGTTTAGTCATGTGGTCTAAACTTTTAGGTAGATCTGTGTGGTGCGAGGAGTTGGACTTGATGATCCTTATGGGTCTCTTCCAACTTGGGATATTCTATGATTCATGTAAAATTATCATGTAAAAAAAGCTGTCCTGTGGGTGTTTTTTTGGATAGAACCCTTCAAATTTGCATGAAGCATTTTGAGTTTAGGATTCATTGCAATCATAATTCCCTTCTCAGTAAGCTGATTCTCTCCCTCTTGGTGAGGGGAGGAGGCAGGTGTCACATGACTTTCTTTTTTCATTTTACTATTATATGCTGCATTACTCTGTACTTTCAAGTTTTTCCTCATCTTTCTTCAAATGACTATGTCCAAACACCTTGGTCTCAGGAAAGTCCGGTATAAAGGACTTCTTCAGTTAAGTGCTTTTATAGTATTCTAATGGCAGCTTTAGTGTGGCAGTGTTAGGAAGGATTTGAAAATAATTTCAGTCTGAAGGGGTTCAGAAAATCTTGTAAAACAAGCAATTTTGTTGGTCTGCCATTCCATTGGAGGAGGAAGGGTTATTAGATGCATTCGTGGATCTATCTGTTTTCACAACAAGCCTGAGCAAGAGTAGTAGTTAGCAAGCAGCTTTACTGTTTCCAGTGTTCTGAAGATGTGCAGTTTAGTGTGAGGTCTCTGCATGCAGGAATCTTGAAGGAGCCCCAGGCTTTGATCAGAGTTGACGTACTGCCTGTAAATCCTTGCTGCTCTTCCTTGCTTTATGGGGGGTGGGGTGGGAATTGAAAATGTAAGAAAAAACAACCCTATACTGCAGGTTTGAATAAAGAGCTAAGTTTTCAAGTTGAACTCTGAATGTGCCTCGCAGACGGTGCTCTGCAGGCTCCTTGCCTCAGGTTAGTCTAGTTAGTTCTACTGCTTACTTTCATAAGTTATATTTGCATGAAAGCTGACAGGAGCTGTGCTCAGTGTTTGGCTATTTTTCTTCCTACTGTCTATGTTTGACTGTGGAGATACTGCACATCATCTCTGCTTGCTGAGGAGATTTGAAAGACCTGGATATTGAAACTGTAAATCATATGAGGAAACTGCTCCTCTCCACTTGATACAAGAAGTCAGTTTCCACCTATTACAGGGTAGCTCTGCAGCAACTTTTGCAGTCTTGTAGAATTATTAAAAGTTAAGCCAAGAGAGATCTTTAAAAGAAATCTGGTCACACACCCAATGCTCAGAGCAAGGCTGATTTCAAGGTTGGATCATTCTCTAAATTGGATTGGATTGTTCAGGTTCTTGAGCTGTTTGAATTGAGATGATACTTCTTTGACTTGTTCACAAGCGTAGCTTGGAATATTTTACAGAAAATATTCTGTAGGTGACTGGAGGTTCTTAACTTTATCTTCAGGAGCGCAAAGGCGTGGAGACAGTAAAGGAGCCAGTCATGTATAATGACAAAAACGTATCAAAAGCAACTCCTTTTAAAAGAAATACATAGTATACGCCCAGTTAATACTGAGTATGGCTAGTTTATCTTTCTGTTTGCTGGTACGGTTGATCCATGCAATGTCTCTGGTCATGTCCAGGCAGTAATCTAAAAACACTTTCCCACAGGAAGGTAGTGTAGGCCAGAAGATCACATTAAACTGTCAGAACTCTGAGCAGGATAGCTTCTTAGCATTGCATATAGCATTGTTTCAGGAGATGCAGCCCTGTAGCAAACTGGGAATAGTTTGTCTCAGTAGCAGTTCACAGGGAGTCTAAAGCTTTAATGTATTAAGTTATAAACCAGTTTTTCTGTAAAACTGTGGAGACAACTAGACTTTATCAAAAGTTTACCAGATATAACTACTATTCAGGTAACTGTAACACTTTAAATAGGCTTTGCTAGAACACCCTGAAACATTAAAGATGAAAATACTCTTGAGAGGAAGGAGCAGTTAAGTGCTTTCTTACATTCAGAACTTTTATTTTATTTTATTTTTTTCCTGCTGTTTAGTCAGGCTATCTGTGAAAGGCAACATGATGCAGAATGCTATTTATTGGTCTAAATGATGCCCTCTGCTGCAGCTGTTTTTTTGTCTGTGGTTCCATTATGGCATCCTGTGGTGTCTGCCCAATCTATAAAATGTCGACTATCATTTGCACTTGAATCTGCATGTAGTAAAGGTGGTATGTGATGAGCTTGTACTTAAAAGGAAGACATATTGTTAATAAATCTTACTTGACCATTTGGTTTGCGAGGTATTTAGCCATGTCTTCATGTTGGTATCTAATACAAAGTGATACCTGATACTTGATATCAGGCATTCTTTTCAAATAACTCAATTTTAAGCAATGCATTTCAAGATCGTGTAAGTGTGAACTCCTTGATCTAGTTTATTGAAGGCTGCAATTAACTTGGTTTCCTGTTTAAGAGCTTTGATAGTTTGTTGCCACTGAAGAGTTTTGCTCACATCTGTGTGGTCCTGCCTTACATTGGCTCTGATAGTTTAACTCAACAGTGAATCAGTTCTGACTTGCTAGCACAACAGAAATCTGGGTTAATGGCAAGTGCACATGTGGCTTGATTAGGGGGTAAACCTTGGCAAAGGGTTGTTTGAGAACCTGAGTTACTACAAAGGATCATGGAATATCTGTGTTGGAAAAGACCTTGAGGATAATAAAGTCCAACCATCAACTTGTCCTGTCAATAAACCATGTTCCTCGGTGCCATGTCCATGCATCTCTGTCCTGGTTTAAGTTAGGACAGAGTTATTTTTCCTCCTAGTAGCTGGTAGGGTGCTATGTTTTGGATTAGGATGAGAAGAGTGCTGATAACATGCTGATGTTTTAATTGTTGCAGAGCAATGCTTACACCAAGCCAAGGATTTTCAGCTTCTCCCTCTGTCCTGCCAATGGGCAGGCTGGGGGTGCAGCAAGAGCTGGGAGGGGACAGACCCAGGACAGCTGACCCAAACTGGCCAAAGGGGTATTCCATACCATCTGATGTCATGCTACACAGTATATAGGGGTGGCTAGCCGGGGTGGGGTGGGGAGCAGCTGTTCGGGGATGGGCTGGGCATTGGTCAGCAGGTGGTGAGCAATTGCATTGTGCATCTCTTGTTTCATACACACTATTATTATTATTTCCTATCTTAATAAACTCTTTATCTCAACTCACAGGCTTCGCTTTCCCGTTTCTCTCCCCCATCCCAGAGAAGGAGGGGGGAGGGTGAGTGAACGGCTGTGTGGTGTTTAGCTGCCAGCCGGGTTAAACCACAACAATACCTTCAGGGTTGGGGACTTTACCACGTCCCTGGACGGCCCATTCCAATGCTTGACCACCCTCTATGTGAAGAAGTTCTTCCTAATATCCAATCTAGACTTCCCCTGGTGCAAGTTGAGACCATTTCCTCATGTCTTATCACTTGTGCCCTCCTCATTGCAACCTCCTTTCAGGTTATTGTGGAGAGGGATGAGGTCTACCCTCAGGTTCTTCTTTTCCACACTAAACAACCCCAGTTCTCTTGGTTGCTCCTCATAAGTCTTGTTTTCTAGTCCCTTGCTCTTCTCTGCAATAAAACAGGATAAAATAGGATTGCCTGGGGGTGAGGAATAAGAAGCGATTGTCTTCTCCAATTGTACCCAAAGAGAGTCATCTTACACTTCCACCTTCCTGTCATCTGTGCTAGCAGCAGTGTCTCTGTGTCAGTATAGTGAATGGGATCAAGGAAATGATCTTGCTGGAAAAGAATAAGTTATTCTCAGCCTGACTTACTCTTTGATCCTGCTTGTTGTGTAGTCATGGTAGTGCTAATACTGGTCCAAAGAAGGCAGTGGGAGTGTGCAACATGGTGACAGGCCTTTTGGGATGATTTGTGGTGGGGGGACCACACCCAGAGTGTGCTGGCACTGCTCTCTCCAGGCTGCCGCCAGCAGCTCTACACCCACTTGAGCGTCTTCTGGGACACAGGGTGCTCTCTATCCTGGTGCTGTAGCTACTCTGCTCTATATTAGGAAAACTCAAGTGTTTGAACTAGACGGAGCTTAAAATAACAAAAGGTACTTCAGCAATCACAAGCTGGTCTTTTATAAACTATGTACAGTCCCAACAGAACTACTTAAAACCTAAAATAGGTTGGTGGAGAGGGAAGTGAATGTGGGTGGGGAAACTTACACTTAAAAAGTAGTGTAAAACTGAGCTGTTCCAGGGAAATCCTGTATTTTAGGGAACCATGACCTAAATAGATGTGAAAAGGCAGTAAGCCTACATGAGACCCTGTACTAAAAGGAAGTTGCAGGATTTGTCTAGCACACTGACTATGATAAAACTGAAAATCACAGGATGATGAAACAGCTTTACCTCACATTTGACTCTGCCTGCAGTTAAATTTGGAGGGATAGCTCATAGTCTGGGCAGTCAGATCCCACAGTAAGGCTGTGTTCTAACTCCTAGAAATCTGGCTATTGTTCAGATATTCAGTGAGCTCCATGAGCTGGCCAAGAACTTGAAATGCCACACCCAGGCATTGCCTTAGATGTCTGAAAAAGGCAGCCCCTGTGTGCAGCTGCCCTTCTTATCAGTGAGCCGAAGTGCTGGATGACTCTTGGTTGAAGAACAGAGAAGCATGTGAAACAGTTTAGCACATTTCTGACTTGTTTATCCACACATGAGAATCCTTTTGGTAGGATGAGCTCAATCACAGCAGTGATCTTTGTGCTGTCTTCCCTGTGGAAAAGTATCTTGAATGATAAGTGGAGCTTCTGAGCATGGCTTTTTTTTTTTTTTTTTTTTTTTTTTTTTTTTTTTTTAACGGTTCTTAACCACAGGTGAATTTGAAGTTGTTTAGTCTATTAGGTCATGAATCTCAGGTACTTATGGTACATGTGATGCCTTTAGATAGCTCATGCTTGTATTGTTATCATCCTGTCTTGATCTTGTTTTGAGTTATTTGCAGCTGAAAGCTGCTTGTAATTTTGGCAGGTATCCACTGGGTGCTAGGTTTGGAAAGCTTATTGGCTATTTGGAAATGCATCTTGACTACTTGTCTTTTAAACAATTGCACTGTCTTTGCAGCTGCTAAATGATACTGGGAAATCCCCTGCTGGAAGGGAAGAATTAGACTTAAGCAAATGTAGGGGGGAACAAGCTGCTAAGTCTTCTCAGAAAATCTGATATGCTTCCACGGTGGTGGGGTGGGGTAATGGAACTGTTTTGTGAGTTAAGTTACTGCAGTAACAGACAGGGTCATAACATTAGTGTATGGCATAGATTTTACTCTAGTGGTGGTGAGGGAGCTAAATACTTGTTTGTAACCTGTGATTAGGATTGTCTAGGGGGTGCACGCAATAGCTGTGAGGAATGTCACACATACCACTGCTGGCATTTCAAACATGCCCACTGCCCTGCTGACTGCCATTAAATTGAAGAGCTTTAAGGAGGGATGTGGTTAAGCTCAGACATGTGAAGCACAACTGCCAACCCCACTATTACAGTACAGAGGCTAAAACAGGCATACACTGTTTCTCCAGTGAATAGCACCTTCTAACATGCACAAAACAAATAGGTGTTAAAACAAAACACCACCACCAAAAAACAAACAAACAACCACAAAACAAAAACCAACGCTCCCCCCATTCCAAACAAGTGAAACAAACCCAAATCTACCTCAGAGTGTAGAATTTGAATGATGGCAACTGCATATGGCTAGACTCTGCTTTGAGTTTTCCCTCTTGATGCAAAAGTTGTAGAAGAGGGGGAAGTTTTTTCCCCCGTGTTGTTTTTTCATCTCCTTCTGGACTTGACTAATAAAGTATGTTGTCTCTAGCCCAAATAGCACGTACAAAAATACTTGTTCTAAGGCCTGACTTCAAACTAGCTCTAAAGGCAACATTATGCCTTGGAGCAGCTACAGGAAAGCAAAGGGAGGTGGATGAGGAATCTATTTATGAGAGAGGAAATGGCAAAAATAGAGGAATTGACCCATTGCACAAACTTGTGAATAAGTTGTGTAATAAATGTCCTGCAAACATCTGGACTTGACTGCAGATCTGGGGATCCACCGGTGGCTTCTTTTACTGGCTTAGTACTTTTATCTTGCAAATCCTCTTGTCAAACTGAAACTTGTTTGCACTTCAGACAGGGTTGCAGGCTATTAGCAGCCACAATGTTGAAATACCACTGGTAGAATGTAGCTAGTTACTATCTGCTTGGTTGAAAAGGAAGGAATTATATTCAAGTAGCTTTAACTTGGAAACATTAATGACTTTGGAAAACTTGATGTGTAAGGTGCAGGGAAATTGTGTGATTTATTTTTTATTTTATTTTTAATTTATTTATTGTTTTAAATGACTTGCTTTGTAGTAATCTTATGAAGTAGAACTCTTTCAGGCATAAATGTTCCCTGGGAGCCCAAATCTGATCACTAGTTAAGCTAGGTAAATGATGTCTGCAGAGTTCTAAAATTCCAAGTTCTCCAACCCCTTAAGAGGCATTGCTATATAGCCCTGGCTCTGCATGGCCCCACCTTCTAGTGTATGCTTGGTAGCACTGTAGAAAGAAACCTGGACTTTGAAATGCCAATTATGAGAAAACAGAAAAGTTGAGGCAGAGTGGTTCAGTGAAGGTAGCCCCTAAAGAAAGGCAACTGTAAATGCCAGCCCCTTTGGATAAGGAAGAAGCTTTTCTGTGTCCCTCTTGTGAGCTCTGTGGATGTGGTTTGAAGAAGACCTGAGTTTTTGAAGAGACTGCCCCAGGGGGTCTCTAAGTTTGGAACCAGTAAGTTTGGTTCTCTGCCTCTTGTGGGGTGGGGGAGTGGGGGGGGAGAAGCCTTAGCTTCTATAAGGATGCCTGAAGTAGACTCTCTGATTTAATATGAGTAACTGACCTCTTGTCTGATGGGCTTGTCCTGCAGGGAGGATCTCCTTACATTCAACTTTTTTACCCTGTACTCAGGACCCTATGAATATCAAATATTGATCAGTTTCAAAGGGGGATTTCAGCAGGAAGCGAGTTGTGGCTTCTCACACTTAGTTTCAAGAGCCAGAAAAGCAGCAAAGTACTTCTGTGTTGCTCTGTTCTGTAGACATTAATTTATCAATGGCAGAAGGTGTCTTAAAGGAAACTCTTTTTTTTTTTTAAAAAAAAAAAAAGTTTACCCCTGGCTGTATGGAAGAATTTTATTTTTCTTATCACTGGGGGATGAGCACTCCAGCTCATCTCATAATGAAAAAGATGGAAATAATGGAAAATGGAAATAATGCAGCAGCAACAAGTGTTTAAATATTTAGAACTGATGCAGTAAGATACAGCTTATTGCTGCACTTTATTGTCAAAACTTTTGCATAATGTATTTGTGAGGACATCCATCATGAGAAGGAGGAATTGAAATGTAGAGTATCTTGTCCATGAACCTATCACTATGCATAGGTACAGAAAAGATCAAAAAAAATCTGTGCCCTGTCTCTGCTGTCCGTTGTAGCTCTGTTGATGAGGGCAGTCATAGTAGCTAGTTTCTCTTGCTACTGCTCTGGAGTACTGCTCCATGTCAAAGATAGGTAGACCTTCTCCGATAAGAGGCTGTTCTGCTGAGAACCAGCAGCATGGGGCATTTACTGATAGGCCTCTTCACGTAACTCAATCTTTATTTTCAGTGCTTTATGTTTTTAAGCCTGTTGCACTCAGTTCCAGTGTACAGCTTGTGTTCCTGCCAACTCCTGTTCCTGCCACCATAAGTCTAATAAAGAGGTTTTCTTATAATGTGGTGAATAAGTATTTTCAAGAAGGTGTAGCTTAGATGGCTGCTTGCTGGGCCAGTAAGCATAGAGGCCTTGCTCTTCAGCTACAAAGTTCCATAATATGGGAAGAAAGGTCTTGAAGAGATGTTTGCCAACATGATGAACTGTAATGGGTTATAGTATGTATCTCAATCTGCTGAAAGTATAGGATAAAGAATAAAGACAAAACTTCTTGCAGGTAGAATGCAATTTATACCATTATTATTAATAACTGGGCTGAAAAACTTTTTTTTTTTTTTTTTTTTTTTTTTTCCACAAAGTAGACAAGTAGGGGATTAAATGTGCAGCAAACATTGGTCATTAACATATAAATTCTGTGGAATTAGACTTGCAAAGCCTCTTGATGTTGGGAGGGGGTTGGGAGGGGGGGCAGGGATAATCCTAGAATTCTACTCTTGTGTTCATGTGGACAAACAACTTGCCATTTTAATCACTGGTTCAAAAATCATCTCTTGTGGTAACAGCTAAGTAAATTAATATTTAGGACTGTGACATTACAGTTTGACAGGGTTTCTATTAGGGTAAATCACTCAATTTCCTTTTTGAAAACATCATATTTTGTACTAGGTTCTTGGTGCAGCTTCAGTCTTTTCTCATCTGATTCAAGAACAGGGATTGGCTCTTTCAACCACTGGGTACAATGCTTGCTATAAATCCTGTGAGAAGACTTGGAAAGAAAATGTTGTTAGAGTGGCCCTGGAATTGGCTTATTTAGAACTCCTTTGTTAGATAAAGCAGAAATTATCTATTCTTCCAAGCTCTGTGTTGGACAGAGGACTTCTACAACTTGGAGACTAAAACAGAAGTCTTTTAGAAGAGTGGGTAACCCATAGCATAGCTATTATTTTAATAGTCAGTGTGTTGTAACCAGCTTTTTCCCCTGCCCCACCAGTGGTGCTATATCCATCCAGAAAGGTGCATTTTGCGGGAAGTTACAGAGAGCGCTTTCTGCACTGGCAATGCTCCCCCTGTGTCTGCTGAAGTGAGACAAATTGTCAGACATGTACTTGTGTCAGGGCATGTCTGGTTTCCTCCTGCTCAGGCTATGCCTCCTCCACCCTTTCTCGGTTCAGTTTCTGCAAGTAGACTCTTCAAAGCTGTGAACTTTCTCAATCTGCACTGCTGTCACTGCAGCTCACTTCCTGTGGCAGCTTCATAGTCTTGCTGTTCTCAACAACTTTGTTCAGTATCTGTGTGAAAGCTGCAACTTGCTGCCCACATAGGCCATCTTGCCTCCCTGGAGACTGAGGAAGGAGTGGAGGGGGGCTGCAGCTGTCATGTGGCTTTGAGGTGTGGCTCTACAGTGTTTTTTTGGAACTGATCTGGCTTGTTGCTGTACTTATTCATGAGGAGGGAACAGGACTGTGAGCCTAAATCAAGTTAGATGTATCTGTATCACTTCTCTAGCCTGGCTTGCTGGTGCTTGCACCTGTGGGAGAACAGGGCTTCACAGTCAAATGGAGCTCCAGCAGCTGCAAGCTCCCTGCCTCCAGACTGGTCTGCATGGCAGTGGGACAGGGCATGCAGCTCACAATGCCTTCAGTGGCTTCAGAGGGTACCACAGTTACCAGTAACTTCGTGTCCTTCTGAGATGTGATCTCATGGGGTGCCTTTTCCTACTTTTCCTCGGTTTACTATTCACCCAACTTGCTTTTCTATGATAATCATGCTGCAATTCAAATATTTGTTCTTCTATCATTTTCAGTTCAGATACTGATCTAAGTATGAGATTTTACTGAAAGGACTCAAGCACATCTACCATTTCCTTTTCAAATTAAGGAAGGTGTTGTTTTTAAAGTAATACATGTGTTTACATGTAACACGTGATTCTGTGATTATACCTAAGATAGAGCAGTAGCACACTGTGTATGTTACCACAGGGCTGTGCACATAAAGCCAGTGGCTATGCACTCTCCTTGAGGACTTGCGTCAGATCGCATTAGGTCACTCAGCAGCAATAAGCACTTTCCAGTGAGGTCTGGAGGATGCTGCCAGCTTCTCATGTTTTTGGTCTAGAGCCCAGTGATGTGTGTTTCACAGCACACTGCATGTATGGTCTCTTCCATCCTACAAGGATGGCGGTGGTGGGGGATAAGGTAACAGGGTAGCAAAACATCCGTTATTAAAGGTAGTAAGTAGAGCATCTTTCATGGCCTACAGACAACAGCTCTTGATGTCTCTGTCAGATTCAACTTGGACAGCAACTGAGCCCATTAACTGAGATCCAAATATGTGGTCCATTGTTCCTATTGTATTTGGCTGCTTACAGGGAAGCCACTCCTCCCTCTGCAGGTGTTTTTAATTTAGTTTTACTGTAAGTGTGAACTGAATTTTTCCTCAGTAGATAACACTATACTGTGGAATTCAGCAAAACAATGGGTGAAACTTTCCTGTAAGATCTGTGTAAACCTGCTATTTCTTACCGAGTCCAACTCTTGCAGTTGTGCAGTAATGACAGCTATGTCTCTCTTGTTTGTATAAAGTAGTCTGAAATTTGTAATATTGAGCAAGTTTTAAACAGTGGTTTAAAGAAAGGTAGTATACTTACAAGATCCTTAGGCATCTCAGTACCTTCAGAAAAGTGAGCCACAGTCTATAACTGACTGTCCTGTGTTGCTTCTTAGTATGCTGCAGATGCAGGAAGTTGGGATGTGTTTATAATTAGTGTTTCACTGAAAGGTACAGTCAACTCAAAATCTGTCTAGTTTTGTTGGAAATTACATTAAAAATAGTCTTAACTGATTATTACTTCTGTACAATGAGTTACATGCTGTGCTGTCAAATGTGGAAAGAGAACGGAAGATGGATGGGGAAAGGACTTTTTTTTTTTTTTTTTCCTGTTACAACAATCATGGTGGTATCTTTACCTGTTGAAATGTTTTTGGATAATGATGTCTGCTTGTGTCTATTTTCATTTTTACCTGGAGATGGCTAAGAGATACATGCGGAAGGAAGCTGATTTTTTCTTTAATATCAGCTCTTTATCTTGGAGTCTGCTCTAAAATCACTAGAAATCCCTTAAAGGGTGAATTCATTCCAAAACAAGGCCAAGACAGAATTGGTGTCTGGGATGTTATAGCACATAAGTGGTCTCACTGGCACTTCGGTCTCACTGGCAATACATCAAAGGTGGCCAAGCTTCCTCCTCCTTTTTATTATGGTGACTCTATTCAAACTGTCACAGTGGAGTGGGAATGGGACACCTTCCTTGGCCATGTTAGGATCCCTATGGCTCCAATAAAGTGAGTAGTGCCATTTCCTAGTTGAATGGTGAGGAAGGTGGCTGAGAGAGTGGTGAAGTGCTGAGGAGCCATCTGCAGGGTTAATTCTCAGTGGGGGCTGCAGCCTGGCAGGGCCAGGGCTGGTGCCTGGGGTGTGCCTGCTCCCTGCTGGTATTCTGCTCCTGATGAATT
This sequence comes from Oxyura jamaicensis, assembly GCF_011077185.1. Lineage (NCBI taxonomy): Eukaryota > Metazoa > Chordata > Aves > Anseriformes > Anatidae > Oxyura > Oxyura jamaicensis. The sequence continues at coordinate 154,030 of NC_048896.1, forward strand.
TAGGCATATGAAAAGGCCCTTTAAGACTGGAAGGGGGCTGGTTTAATTAAATGTAATCCTTTTAGAAATTGCAAGCACTTTCATATGACCTGAGTCCAGCCTCACCCTGACACAAAGGACCCAGGACTGTTTTCAGAAGAGTGCTGGTACTCAGAAAAGAGCCAGATGTCTGTGAGTATTGCTGGTGCTGCAGGTGGGGGTCATTACCTCTGGTGCTCTTTAGAGGCAAAGCAAGGTGCCCCAGTGTGCTATGTGGATTAGTGTGCGACTCCGGTCCTTCCAGCAGGGCACTGTGCCCATGAGCATGTAAGGTGGCAGGGCCCATGTTAGGTAGCTGCAGCGGGGAGTGGAATATGTGGCCCTGAGAAGCATTTATCACCTCAAAAAATGCTCTTGGTTTTTTAGGTAGTGACACGATTCTAGTTGTACCTACTCGACTGCTGTTAGTCTTGCTGAAAGCCAAAACTGGGAAGGTTTTATATTTCTAGGATACCTTGTGTGAGATCTTGAGTTCCTCTTGCATCTTCAGCTGGATATCATGTACTTCTTTAGTCAGAGCTTGTGCCACCAGTGCATGGTGTTAGTTCCAGTATCTTTACTTGCATCAGCTGTTGGTTGAACAGATGTGCTATAAGGGTTGGCTAGCCAGGAGTTTCTTCTTAACTTCTTTTCTGTGACAGTCAAATGAGTAATAAAAAATTATTCTTCCCTAGTTGTAGTTATGCCACTTTATCCGGAAATAGTCCATTTGATGGCTTGAACCTGGAAAACAGTATCTGAAGCTTGAGGTCTCCAGACCAGTACTGTGTAATAGCCTCCTTGCATTCAGGAAATCCAGGGAGGAAAGAAGCTTTAAGTCAGAGTTCTGTAGAGGCTGATACTCTGTGCTGATTCTACCTATTATTCTGACATAAATTTCCTAGTGCTCTGTTCCTGTCTCAGTCTGACAAACAGAATTGTCTGTTCTACCTCTTACATTGCTTCATACACTGTGGTGTTGGTACAAGTAATACATCTGTTATTTAGTGTGATGGTATCAGTCCTTCCTGTTTGTTCCTTCATATACAACTACAAACTCTCATTTTAGGAAGAAGTTATAGCAGGTTATTAGTAGGGATCATTTAGAGACCTGGAAGAGAAGTGATAATCATTGCTGCTAGTTTATTGGGAATCTGAGTGGGACAAAAAGTGAAACTTAAGGATATATGGGTGGGCAATGCTAATGTTTCTGAAAAGACATGTTGCAAATAAGTGTATGGTACTGCTATTTAGTCTGTTTCCCATAGTCTGCTAGACACCATGTGAGGAGGGTGCTGTTACAAAAGCTTTTCTCTACCAAAAGGAGCTTTCTTTGGCTGCTCTCGGGGCTAAAACAGTGTCTTTTCCACGCAAAAAGCTTCTGTTTATGCAGGGGGTCTTCCTCAAGCCACTGTCCTTGGCTACAGGAAATGCTTTAATATGCTTTGGTAGTGGCAATCTGTAGCTGTGCTTAGACTGGTAAAAACAATGGTAATTCCTCAAATAGAGAAGAGGAAGAGTTGCTAGGTTTCTAGCTCTTTCCTGTAGCCATTATGAAATGAATCAGTTAAATATGGGCTTTTTATCTTGAGTATTTTTTATCTTGGTGAATGTAAGTTCTGTTGAAATGCGATAGTTAAACTTTCTTGTAATGTGCAAGATGGCCTTCCCTAGAAGCTTTTCATACAATACTATTAGCTGTTTGTATACAAAATACTTTATTAAATTATAATGGAAAGACAAAAGCCTATTCAGAGGCCGCCTACCATAGTAAAACTTCTGCTAGTTTAAGATCTAAGCAGAACTTGAGGGTTGCAGACACTTGGATGCATCAGTGAATGCATTATATATGCTTAGATGATAAATCAATTAGTTTAAATAGAGTTTCAGTATAACTTACTGCATTAGGATAGCATTCTTGATAAATTGGTTGATGATGAAATTCAGTATGTCCTCTAAAAATACATCCTGAAAGTTGACAGTTTCAGAAAAGAGTTTAGTAACTGTCGATCCTGGAAAAAGGAATGGGAATGAGTGCTGCCACTCTGGTGCTTGTAATCTGATCAGTTGTGGGTAGTGTCTTTTTGTCACTGTGTTTTCTCCTGTTGCTAGCATCAAAGAAGTATGTGCCTTGCCTGTCTGGGTTGACAGAGCTAGAACTGTGTGTACTCAGCAGTCCAAGTTGGTTATCTTATTGAGGAGCATTTTATTCTGTTTGCAGCCAGAACAGAAATAAGATGGTTGTGCTTGCCCTCAGATGAAGGTGTTGATGGGGAATCAGATTCTTACAGTCTTGTTCAGTCTCCCTGTCTGACTGTGTTCTAGTATTCTTACTGGTCTTGATGCATTCACCCCTGGGAAAAGCAATTAAGTTTTTCAGGTATGTAAAGTTTGAGCACCTGTATACAAAAGGGTCCTTGCAGTATCTTAATTCAGGCCTAGTGGTTAACCATTTCTGCACTGTTAATTGGAAGACACTTTTTTGTTTGTTTGTTTTGGAACAGAATATAGTGTTATATATACACTACAGCTATTTTTCAAGGGGAGACACATCTATGTTTATTGCTTTGTAGATGCCAAGATATTTATTCTAATAAAACCTCATTAAATGGTTTAGGAATAAAAATATAAAAGCTTAATGCTAGTGAATCTTGAGGCTCTTCTTGCTTTGAGTAAGCACTGATATTAAATTATTAGTTTAAAAGCACTTTGGCAGGGTAACTCAAGGAACAGGATAACCAGATGAGTCTATGCTGCAGTCTGTGGGACTGGATTATACCGGCTTTCTTTTGATATAGCACGTTATTACACAAGGGGTACGCAACATCCTTGTTGGGCAGTACTCAGCTGTGCGTGCCTCAGTAAGATGGTTTAACTAAAACTAGTATTTCAGTTGATTGAGGAGAATGAAGGCAAGCATGCAGTGCCTGTCATTTACTTGTAAGGTAGAGGTTACATCAATCTATAGATATCTGGTAGCTTCTGTCTGAGCTGCAGACAGAACCCATTAAGGGAACAGTGAAACTGCTGAAGAGTAGGGTGATCCCTGGGTATCTTTCAGAAGAAAGCTTCTTTAGTGCTTGTTTTTTCAGGCTTTTTGACATACTGGGAGAACCAAATTGTATTTCTGTACCAGTACTTAGGTTCTTAAAATGAAAAAAACACCCCGGTAAAGCTGCATCTGCTCTGAATGAATGGCTTCTTACCTGCTAACTGGGAATGCAGACCAGTGCCTCCCACTACCTTTAATGGTGGAAACCTCACTTTGTTTTTCCAGTTCACAACTGGCTTAAAAATTCCGTTTGGTAGCATACATGTTTTTTATTTTTATTTTTTTCTTCCCCCACATCAATGAGGCTTAACAAAGCTCAAATTTACAGCAGAATTTCAGCCCTCTATTAAATGTCAGTGGTACATCCCAGGATGTGCTTCAAAGCGCCCCCACCCTGGTCTTTAATAGCAGTCCGCTATTTAATGTGTTAAAACTTTGTTCAGATCAGGGAAGCTAACATTACCGGGGTGTGGTTCTTAAAAAAAAAAAAAAAAAAAAAAAAAAAAAGCTGTTTCCTGTGGTATCTTAGCTCATAGTGTCTTCTAAAATAGCATAGCCTGAAATTGGAAGTGTGTACCCCATTCAAGACTTTACTGCTCTTAAACCTTAGTTTGCTACTCTTCTTGAGCACAGAAGGCTTCTACTAAGCAAAAAAGTACATTTCATCTTACTGAATATACTGAATGAAGGATGATAACTGGTCAGGAAGCTTAACTGCATTTAAGTGAATGACAATGAAGGAATTGTACTGGTTGTAGTATAGCTCCGTATTTTACTGTGCTAACAAAGATGTGAATCTTACAAATAATTCTGCAAGAAGTATGCAATTCTGTGATGATACTTACTGAAGCAGATCTACTACTTTAAAATTTGTGATGAAGAGCTTTAAAGTTATTCAGGCACTAGTTGCAAAGAGCTGCCACAAATATTTGTTTTCTGGTGCTTCCACTGTGCTCAGATACTTTTGCATTCAATCACTCATGCAGATGTTATCAGCCAAGATAGCTACTTTTTTTTTTTTTTTTTTTTTTTTTAATCCCATAAGCAGTGGAGCAAAAAGACTATTTCTTTTCACGGTAGCTGGTACATTAGTGGTGTAGGTGAACAGGAGTGACTTTAAAGCAAACAAAAAGCAACATTCTTGTTTAACGACTAGTTTAACTAACCCCTCTTAGCTGTGGTTTATGGATGTCTTTACTCTTCAGCTGGTATGTTGCCTAGGCAAGATAGTCTTAGAAGCCAGCACTCCTTCTGGTACAAAAGACTGCTTCCAATTATAAGTAGAAAAGATGGTTTGGGGGTTTGCAGCCCTGCTAGCAAGCAGTTGGATCTGTGGTTCACTGAAGCACTGTGAAATTAATGAATTGTTGATTATCTAGAATCTGGGGAGAATTATCTTTGTTAGTGAGTCCAGAGGAGGGCTACAAAGATGACTGGGGGCTGGTGTCTCTCCTATGAAGAAAGGCTGAGAAAGCTGGGCATGTTCAGCCTGGAGAAGGTTCCAGAGAGACCATATTGTGGCCTTTCAGTACTTAAAGAAGTCTTATAAAAAGGGTGGAGAAGGACTCTTTACTCAAATTGATAATGATAGGACATGGGGGAATGGTCTTAAACTAAGAGGATAGATTTAGATTACACATCCTGGAGGTGTTCAATGCCATGCTGGATGGGGCCTTGGCCAACCTGATCTAGTGGGTGACATCCCTGCATATGGCAGGGGGATCCCATTAGACGATCTTTAAGGTCCCTTCCAACCCAAGCCATTCTGTGATTTTTGGGAAGGTATAGCAAGAGAACTTAAGACATCTGCATACTACTGAAAACTGGTAATTTTAAATAACCTGAACTCACAAGCTGCCAACCTTTTTCTCTTCCCTTACTACTTCTAAGGGTTGGTTGTTCTGTAGTTTAACTTCTTTTGTGTCAAAAGGTACAGAAATTTCAAAACCAACTTATTCCTAGTGTGCTTGTTGATTATCTTTGCTACAGCAATGTCTGAATAGCTTTCCTTGTGCACTGCAGCTCTTAATGACTTCAGCTTTGCTGTGCTACCTTTAACTTATAGCATATACTGAGATTTTGAACTGAACTTAAAACAAGAAAACTCCATCGTTCATCACCAAGGGTTATCAAGTATCAAGTAGTGGCATGACTAGTCCCAAGTAGGTTCAAGAAAGCTTTTTGGGAAATGCCAAAATGTGTTTGGATATGACGGTCTCTTTAAGCACATGATTTAAACTTAACTAGTACAGTGCTTCTTGCATGTGAACAGATCTGTTCATAGCTCTATTGCAGTCTGCTGTTGCAGTCTTTGTAAGGGAAATATGAAATCTATCCATATACTTGGTAGAAAAACAGGGATCAGAACTGGTTGCAATTACAGCAGTTTTGTGTGTTTCCTTGGATATTTCTCTTCTTACTCTAGCATTTTTAGTCTTTAATTTCACACTGTTAGTTTATAGTGTAAATTGCAGTTAGGGTTATTCTTGCTAAAATTGTTCACAGCATACTTCTCCCATCACTGGAAGGCTGGTAGACTAGGTTAAGAGGATTGATTGCACCAAAGAGCATATAAAGGAGGATTTAGTGATGTACAGTGAATGGCTGTTGGCAAGAAAGAGAACTATGAATGTAATACCTGTATGCTGGAATTTGGTGCACTGGAAATCTCTTGTCTATGTAACTTTGTTTCAAACTTTTGCTTTGATGGAAAAGCATTAAAACACTTCTGGTTCTAAAATATTTGCAACTTGTGTATATAAACTGTGAGATATCATCTTTCACTTGATAGATATGCAAATAGAAATGAATTCTCAGGCAGCTTGGTGTACTTGGAGGTTTTTTTTTACCTGGTTAAGAGTGAAGTAATTTGTGTTCAGGCAGTATCTATCTCTAAGGATCTACATCATATTTTCTGGTAATAATCGGAAGTTGTAGAATGGAATCAGCTATATTTTACACCAATGTTTAAGGTGAGAAGCCTCTGTTTAACTTGTTCCATGAGAACCATTTTTGAAAGATACAGACATATTCCTGCTTCTGTGAAATGAAACTGCAAGCTCCCTTATGCAATTATCTTGTCACTTTCATTTCACATGTGGAAAATGAGACTCTTCTGTCAATATAGAGCCTATCATATACCATTTATTCTGGAAGATGATTCATGATTTCACTTTTTTTTTTTTTTTGTGTAGGCATCTACCACAATGAAATTTGACTGCATAATAAGTGACAACATAACAATTCCTTCATTTATTTAGAGACCTTTCACCTCCCTGAAAGAACTGGGTGGTAGTAGGCAACTACATAGAAATCCTTCTACTTCTTTGTGAAGTGCCTGCATGTATTAATGTGTGTCAGTTCAGTATGCATCCTTTTTGCCTTAGCATGTGAGGTCATCCTTGCATCCTGTCTGCTTTGTACCACTAGCCCTTAGAGTATACCAGGGATTGTGCTTTATAATCTCTTAAAATCTCCAGGGAGACTAGAACAATATTGTTCTGTACTCACTCATCTTCTGCAGCAGTCTGAGTTGTTAATGCATCTAGGGACTTCCTTGACATTCATCCTTCATATGGAAGAAGTTGGATGTCTGGTTGCGTATAACTGTTTGGAACGTCTCTGCTTTAGTGAAAGGTATCAGGGTGTTGTTCTACACTCAGAAATACAACTAAATAAGTTGTAAATGCTTGTCTCATACATATCAGTATGTAGATGGGAATATAACTTCACAGAATCACAGAATTTTCTAGGTTGGAAGAGACCTCAAGATCATCAAGTCCAACCTCTGACCTAACACTAACAGTCCCCACTAAACCATATCCCTAAGCTCTACATCTAAATATCCCTAAGCTCTACATCTAACTTGGAACAGATAGGATAAACTCTTACACTAGGAAACAGGAAGGTTACATTTTGTGAGCAAAATGAAATGGTGGGGTTTGGGAACACTGTACTTGGCAGTGCAGATGACTTTATAACCACTGGCCGTGGAATTCATGGAGGCTTGGGAGCAGGTCCTTGGCTGGAGGCAAATTGTTATTCATTGTTATGTGTAGTATCAGTTGGAGCATCTGTTGTAATGATGTGTCTTCTGTTTTCCAGATCAGTGTGCGTGTTACCACCATGGATGCTGAGCTGGAGTTTGCAATCCAGCCCAACACTACAGGGAAGCAACTCTTTGATCAGGTAAGTGATGGAGCTGCAGAAGATCTAAAGTTGATACTGATGCTGTGATTCCAGTAAGGCAACAGCAAGCAATTTCTTCAGGGCTTCAAAGATTAAATGACAGTGTGTGGATCAGCAAAATAAGAAATGGCACACTTTTCAAAACTACATCATTTTTTAGCTTCAGAAATATGTTAGGAGCTATTTTTGCCTTTAACATACTGAATTGGTGCTATAGCTCATAATATGGGTTGGATAGATGTCTGCAGTCTTAACTCATAAAATCAGTCTTTTGGGGGAGCTAGTAAGCTATTGTTGGTTGGCTTACCTGCAACTGTTGTGTAATTGATTTCAAAGAATAGGTGTTCTGTAGAACAGGAGAGCTTTAGCTGGTGTTTCAAACATTGCTGCAACTCTTAAGTGCAGGTGATATTCTATATTCTCATCAGGGCCTGAGGGAGATTTTAAAATAAGTTATGTACTCTGTTGTATTAGGCTATCTTTATCTAGGTGTTTTAGCCTTCTTCATTCACTGACTAGGCATATTTCCTCCTACTTGGCCCAAACTGAAGCAGGGAGTCAAGTGCACTCCAAATTAGGAGCAGCTGAAGACAGATTTTTTTATCAATTGCAGCTGTTGAAACTATGACAGGCTCCACTATGTGTTTCTGCTGTAATCCCAAAGGCCATATCTAGGCAACTGCCCCATCAGTCAAAGCATCTGCTACTAGGAAACGATGTAGTCTTATCTTGTAGACAGGGGAGGCTTTGTCAGAACTTTGAGGAAGAAATCAAGTGTTCCTGAACTGGAGAATAATCTGAGCTATAAGTTTATAGCTTAAAGAAAAGTATGATGAATTTAGGTTAATGATGGATGAAAGAACTGCCAGACCAGATATGTCAGATATGGGTGTGGTTCAGAGCTCTACACTGAGCCTGTCTTAATGAAGAGAGGTACTTAAGGCCTGATCCACCCATAGAGGTCAGCTGTCTCATATGAGTCCAGCAAACCATTTTTTTTTTTTAGATATTTAACCACAAACTACTGCTTTCTCTCGTACTCGCCTGGATGATTTAACACTTGATTTTGTATTGCTCTCTGTAGCCCAGCCCTGAAATGGTGTGTGTGTGTGTGGAATAGAGAGAATGTAGGGGTTAGTGAAGAGCACCCTTTCATGATGGGAAAGGCAAAAAATGCTTTCAGGAAAGTTCTGTGCTGCAATGTGGTTTCTCAGCTGTCTGCATGTTACTACGTAGTAGGTCCTACGTATTTTAGCCCTTTGTGGTCTCAAGTCTGACAGTTTTTATTCAATGGAAGTGAGTACTGGATTCTGTCCAGAATATGTATGCGCACCATGGAGCTCCACCACCGTTAGTTTATGGAACCATATTCTGATAAAGCTGACATGACGTACTCCAAAGTTCATCAAAGGGTGAACTGTTTTCCTTTTGAGAGTATGTTCTTCAGCTGAATGCTTTCTATGATTATTTTTCATTATCTAATTTCTGATGTTTTCTGGATAAAGCATTATATGCTAGGAAGCGTTACTACTGAAATCAGTATTACTTTTTAATCTGGACATAAAATTTTCGGTCAGCTCAAGACCATCTGCAGGTTTTGCCTCACTTGACGTAGAGTTCAAACAGAAATTGTGGTGTCAAACTTGGACTTCAGCAACTTGTCGGTTTTTGAGAAGCATCTGATCATGTTTCCCATATGGAAATTTTTCATGTCTTAGTAATTAATTTCACTCCTTCATGTCATGTTCTGGAACAGCTGTACATTCTTCTTTGTGCAATGTGTTCCACACAGCACCTGTCTAAACAGAAATCTTTTTTTTTTTTTCCATCATAAACCCTCAGTGAAGGGAGAAAATAAATGCTGTTGCCAAACTAAGTTTTCAAGTTGCTGATGTAGATGAGGCTGTTTACTTCAGCTAACCTGGGTTGTAGATAGAGTTGGAAGAAGAAATACTATAGGAGGAAAAAAATTTCAGAAGCTAGATGTTAAACATTTGCTATATTTAAAGGATCTGGTGGACACTATCCCTTTATATTATCCGTATATCAGAGACTCACTCAGTGGATGGGTGCTATAGTCATAAGAATTATATATATATATATAATATAATTTAGCATATATCTTAGCATATATGCTTTGTAGAGATAATGCTTCTGGTTTCTGATAGGACTGATTCTGAAATGAATGTTGTAGAGCCTTACCATTGCCAGATGTCCAGTCATTGACTTAGTGGTTAGTCAAAGACCTAACACAACGGTGCTGATGATAGAAAGACTAACCCTCTGCCATGGCCTGGGAATGTTCTGAACAGTAAGGTAGGGAGTTGGCAGAAGATGTGGGGATGCCAAATGTCTTTCACCTCTAGCACAATTTTGGAGGCTACTCTTATGTGAGTGGTCAGGGAGCCTAACCCCAGTTTCTCTTGTGCCCTGCAATCTAATAGTTTACTGTCTTACTATTAAGGAAAGTAGTTGCAAAGGAAGTAGCTATTCAACTCCTTAAACAATGAGGAAACATTTCATGCTGGTCTCAAAATATGCAACAGACAATTGTCTGTCCATCTTTTATTTATTTATTTAAAGATCAAGGCTCATTTTATTGCAGAAGAGACTATCTATAATCAGACTTGTGCATAAAGGGGGCTGAAAATACTGGGAATGGGGGGAGCAAGTATTTGTATAGGGGCAAGCTCAAACAGATTCTTGATCTGTGCATAAAGAGCTAACTGTATATCAAAACAAGAGAGCATAGTGACCTGACAGTGCATTGCTAGACTTACTCCCTTTAATACAGGGAGACAGAGCTTTGAACATGTTGGACTATTGTGCTATGGAATTTACTGATCAGCATGTGAGGAATCTCTTGCTGAGTGTAAAATGATGAAATGGTCATCAATCATGAGGAGCCTCTAGTATTCTTTTATCTAGCAAAAGTCATCTGGACGCAGATGCATGAGTGGGGAGTGCTGCTCTCAGTGATGCAAATACTTCTGTCCACTATACTAGAACACTTGATATGTTGCAACCAAATCATCTCATCTGATGATTGATTCTCAATAACTAATGCCTATTCACCTCACTCTTAAGAGAGCTTAAATGAAGTGAGATTTCTGTAGTCTAGCCACTTCTGGCTTGTCTTTTTTTTTTTTTTTTTTTTGCCGTCAACAGGCATGTATTCAGTATTTCAAATGGCTGAGCTGTTTATGTAGATTAGTTCTTGTAAAGGACTAGTCCAAACTGTTCTCCATGCTGACACTAATAGGGAATAAGCAATGACTGTCTGACTAATAATGTTCTTGCTCTATCTCAGTTTCCATCCTGAGGTGTTCATGGGTCCTGTACTGAGATGTGTAAGAACAAAGTTATGGCTGAAATCGTTTTAGTGTGTGTTAAGTTCAAATACATTTAAATACTATGCAGTTCAATTTTGGACTGTTTGTTCATTATTTCTTAGGAAATACCTAAAATATATAATTTCAACTATTATATTTTCTAGCTCCCTTAAAATATCATGCACTCCTTATGGTGTTAAACTAGTGTTTTTTGCACGAATCTGGTTCTGAAAAAATGTCTGTCTTCATGCGGGCTTTTTTGAGGGTAGGGATTTTTTCTACAAAGCGAGTTTATGCTTTTGCTGTTGCAGCATATTGACCTTCGGGTGTGAAACCTGATTTTGATTCTTTCACGGAAGAATTTTTAGAGATCCTGAATGTCTTTGCCCCAGAGTGCCCTTTCAATTTGAATGCATGGTCAGTTCTGAGTTAGGCAAAAAGGAAGCTACTAAGTTTTACCAAAGTTTCTGGCCACACAACTGTCTTAGTGCATGCTACTGGCTTTGTTCAGTAATGTTTAGACAGTATTTGTTTCCACTCGTTGTGTCTAAAGGTAGAATAAATATATTCATTATCCAAGATGTAGTTCTGTCCTACTCCGAATGGGATTCAAAGGATTTTTGGAAAAGCTTGTATCTACGTAGCTTCATGAGCAAGAACAATTTGAATTTAGAGATAAAGTTCCATAGTATTGGTAGGTGAATGGGCTTGAGGTAGGAAAGGTCCTGTCTTCCTCTATCATGCTTGATTAAGTTCCACAATGAAGTTTTGTAGTGTTGGCATCTTCTGCCCCAAGGTACCTGACTAGAAACATCCTTATGAGCTGACATATGGTGTAATAACATACTGATTTATACTAGAGGTCTTCCTACATCATCCCATCCCCTAGGACTGTAATTGTATAGCATTATCTTAAATAGCTTACACAGACAAAACCTGTATTAATTGAGACAGGAAGATTATGCAAACCTGCCATTAGCAGCTCTGCTTATGTGCCTCTTAACATCAGATGCTGGATTCTAGTGCTTGCCAACTCACCAGGAAAAACAGCTTTGCCAAGGTCAAGTATAGGCTATGGCTACTGGGAGGGCTGCTTACCCCACATGCAGTGAATGACTCTGGTTACTTCATGGGCAGCTTGGAATACCGCTTTCCTGGGATGTAGAGTACAGGTGCTGCAGCAGTGATAGCTGTTTGTTTTCCTTCTTTGACCCTTTTCTTTATCAGATTGAAGTGTAGTTAGACCGGAGGCTAGTATGTAAAACAAAGCATTGCTTTGCTTTGTATGTCTCCTATACATACATTGTCAGATTTGTTTTTTTTTGTGTGTGGTCCTTTAGGGACTCAGAAATTGGACTCAATGATCATTGTGGGTCCCTTCCAGCTTGGATATTCTATGAAAGAATAACTTCTGTGTGTGTGTGGTAAAACTGCTTAGCTACTTACTGCTTTGCAGTTGTGTCCCTCCAGTTTCAATTCCCTATCACACTTCGGTTTTGGGGAGGGGATAAACTGATTTTAGCAGATGTTTTCTGTCATTGGCGCAGGGGGGCTAGCCTGTGCCTTGGGCAGAGGGAGGTAACAGTAATTCACTGGCCCAAGTGCTTCACAGACAGCTGTCTGGAAAGTTTTCACAGAAATGCCCTGGTTTAATGGACACTGATTTTTACGAGCTCCTCAAACAGCCTGCATACAGACTGTAGTCAGAAAACCTTCATCTGTTTTTAGCACTTCTGTGGTATGAAAACATACTCCCTTCTTCCAATTGCTTCTACAAGGCAGCTTCTAAAATGCTTTGTTTCTGATCACTTCTGACCTTGGATCCTGTTAGTTTCTTGTTTTTCCCACTTTAGAGCCTCTTACTTCTAGTCTTTGGTAGAAGTGTCTTAGCTGTCTGCAGTACTAGATCTATTGGGTGGTAAGTACAATAGATGGGTGAGGATCTACCTATTTGATAGGCCTTATATCAGGCTTTATTTTTTAACAATGAGTTGTGGTTACTAAACTATTTAGTCAGTGCTTCCTTCTCCAACCTGCAATAAACTCCACTTCCCTGACTTCAGATTTGCTTTTCAATGACATGCCTTGTGCTCTCCAAGCCCATATTTGACCATGTAAATTTAAGTCCTTCCAATACTATCTTCTAGGTATTGTGAAGTCCAAGAGATGATGGCTTCAGTGTTAAAATGGTTATGTTATCTGATGATCTAAGTTCTTGAGGCATAGTAATCTTGCATGGACAGTTTGGATGTAGGAAGCCCAGGAAAAAAATCGGCATGGTGACAGTAGCATGAACTGAATGATTTGGGATTCTTGGGATTTATTTTTGGGATTAATCGATGCAGGCTTCATCTGTGCCCATAGCCAAATGGAAGACGCATGATGAAGAAACTTGAGTCTGCTTGAGAGACATGACTTGAATCTCAGTGTGATCTACCTGTGGACTAGATATATGTTCAATTTCATAAACCATTCCAAATTGGCAATTGAACTAAAAAAGAGCTTCCCCCCCAACCCCAATTCCATTCTCTTGTGCTCTCGTGCTTCTTTGTGGACACAACGTGTGTGAAAACCTAAGTCACTAGCTGAGGCAACGCTGTGTTCAATTTTGAACAGTAATTGAGAGAACGCTTCCCATACCATAATTGCTGCAGGAAATGAAATGAAATTAATTTCTGGGCCTGCTGGCAATCTTCTGGTAATCCTAATCCATGGTTTAATCAAGGAAGGGCACTTGTGGAGTGGCATAGAGGTTTTAAATGTCACTAACTGCAGGAAAATCACATGACATTTATTCACTAGGTGCCTTGTTTACTAGCCTGAACAGAATAACTGTGGCATATTAAACTGCAGGTGTGGCACCAGGTCAGAGCTACTCCAGCAACATTGTTTGCTAGCACCTTACTCTTAGAAATACTTGACATGCCTGTCAAGACCTGCTTCATCTTCAGGCAGGACAACACGTAAGATTCAAGAGGGATTTATGTGCAGTGGAATAGTCCAGGATGCTTTGGCCTTTGGAGCAGGAACTTGTTCTGAGTGGAACATCTTTCTGCCTGAATACTTTTATCTTTGTGTAGATATTGCTTTCATGTGAGATCCACACTTGTTTGCAAGTGTGGTGGTATATTTCCTGGGGCTGAGAAAAAGGGCAATCTTCAATAATCATCTTGATGCTAAAGTCTAGGAGACCTGCCTATTATGGCCTTTCTGCTGCAGTGGGACAGCTCTTAATGGCAAGATCTGTAGCTGGGAGGAAGATGAGTGTTCGGTGAGGGGAAGTTCAGGAGTCATGCAGACCTGGAAAAAGTAGAGTAAGGAGAAATAAGAGAAAAGGCTGTCAGGAAGACCTTGAGTCTGTACTCTGAACATATGTAAAGAATGGTACTATGTGCTTAAATTGTCTCTAGAAGTACACCACCTACCCTAAGGCAGAGAGACAAATTTGCTCACAAAAGTGGCCTTTTAAGCTAACGGTGCTTGATGAAGAGCCTTGTTGTGGCTGGTCAAGGTTTTGTGCAACAGCTGGATTTTAAGTCTGCCTGTAATCTGTTGCGAACTGTAGATTAAACCTTGTACTGCGTGCTAAACAAGACGCTGAGACTTACTTAATGTTCTCTGTGGCACAAAGAAAAGATGTCACTGTCCAGCCGAGAGAGTAGACTTTGGTATTTAAGTATAGTGGTCTGTGTTCAACAGTACTCTGTATTCTCCTGTTCTGTGTGCCAGCCCTTTTCCAGCCCTAGCTACTGCTAATAGCTGTTTGTTTTTTGGAACATCTCACGGTTCATCAGTGCTCTAAATGCTGTACACCCCACAAACTAAGTTGAGCTGCTAACTGCTGTCTCTTTCCTTTGCCCCACTTGACAGAGGCTACCATCATGTGTCTTTACTTTCAGGATGAAGGCTAAATGGGCCAGATTTATGCTCAGGCTAAGAAGCCACAACATGCCTTGCTTTATAAACTCGCATAATTCCTAGAGCAGGAATTGCACTGCGTTTTACTTTGATTCAATAGCAATCTGGGGGTGTGATGTTGTGTGCTGTGCTCTTCCCGCCCCGTCTGGGCCTTTGTTATCACCGCTATTGCTCTGCTGTGGAATAAAAGCCCCTTTGTGCGGGGCCGCAGTGTGATGCCATTCAGTTCCTTGCTGGCAGTTCAGCTTGTTGAATTCCCAGGCTTAAGCTGCTGACAAATGAAAATGAGGCAAGCAGACACATGCAGCAGTGGGGGGTGAGCCTCCATCCCATTCAAATGTTAATGTTGCCGAGAACAGAGCTTTCCTTAGGCTCTAGGACAGCCCTTCTTCCTCTCCTACCATGTGTTTTCAATACATACTGCGAACTCTAATGCTATTCTGAAAGCCTCCTTAGCTGTGGGCATCCTACTATGTGATATGTGCAAGTGAAGGCCCACAGATCCCTGTGTTTACTCTGGGCTTAACGCCAGTTCTCCATATTCAAGCAAGGACAGGCTGAATGATTTCATGGACTTCAATGGAATGATGTATATACACTACATGGCCTTGTGTAGGTTTTGTATGTGCTACTAATAGCATGCCTCTACTGACCACCGCCCCCCCGCCTTATTTTTTGGTGCCCTAATGCTGGTTTTGTAAAGCCAGAAGAAATGTCTGTTCCAAGCCCTAAGTAATCTAACTAGTAATGTGTTTGCAGGGAACCAATGTCCTTTAAGTTGTATATCAACAAATCTGGAGACCACATTAGAAGGAAATAGAGTGCATCCTTAGGAATCAGAATAAGCATGGAAGCAACTTAAAAGAAAGTAGGGGGTTAGGGAGAGATCACATAAAACATGGGACAAGGCAGTGCTAAATCTACCTCAGCTATTTGTCAAATATTTGCGCCCTGAAGGAGGGAAGCTGTGAGGGAGCACAAGTGGTGGGAGCTGTGTTAAAAGCAGTTCTCCAGGTACAGTGTAGACCTAAAGAGAAGTGTCTTCTCCTTCCTCCGTTGTCTAGTATTGGAGGTTACAGGTAAGTGTGTCATTCACAGGTATAAGAACAACCCCTGGTGGGAGGGGGAGTTCAGGAAGGATGTAGATGAACTTGTTTCTAGTCTTAGAATCATAGAATATCTCGAGTCGGAATGGACCCACAAGGATCATTGAGTCCAGCTCCTGGTATCACACAGGTCTGTCCAAAAATTCAGACCATGTGACTAAGTGCACAGTCCAAACACTTCTTAAACTCTGACAGGCTTGGTGCAGTGACTGTCCCTGAGGAACCTGTTCCATTGTGCAACAACCCTCTCAGTGAAGGGGTTCGAGCCTGAACCTCCCCTGACTTGCTGAACCCCATGGCAGGTGGGCCCCAGACTTGCCAGAGTACAAAGCGGTGGCCTCATGCTAGTGAGCAGGCTCTGCAAAGAAACTTCCCCCCTCCTTTATACCAGCATAATACTGCGGTAGTCTTGCCCCCCCATGAGGCTTTTGTCTCCTGTTACAGTATGTCTGTAAAACACTTCTCTTATTTATGCACCACTTACGGTGGGCTAGAGACGTGACTAAGGAGAGAGCTCCTGTATCAGTGTAGTTAATTCCCATAGAAGCTCTTAAAGTTATTACACCTGTCAGATTTGTATAGCTAAAATGCAATGCAACAGATTGGCTTATAAGTGGCTAAACAATACACTGTCCCAGCTGTTGTTTTTACATAGCAACAAACCTTAAAGATAGGAGGGAGAGGGATTAATATATTTTCCACTTGGGCCTCCTCTGGTGCCCTGTCATCTATGTGAAAAGTTGCAGGGGTGTCAGAATGCTATGGCCCTTGTCGTCTCTGTGCTTGTATGTTCTTACCTCTGACCTTGTATGTTCTTACCTCCACCACAAGTGAGATCAGCCTGTCTGGCTGGAATTCCTGATAATTATCTTTCTTCCAGGTTGTCAAGACAATTGGTCTAAGAGAGGTCTGGTTTTTTGGACTCCAGTATCAGGACACAAAAGGATTCTCAACATGGCTGAAATTAAATAAAAAGGTATGTTTGCTTCAACCTCTCATTTATCCTTGGTTCTCTTTTATTGGAGATTCAGTCTCTGTACTTTGATCAGGGATCTGTTCTTCTGTAAACACCTGAAATTACAGCAAGCTGGTACCACCTTTCTTCAGTCCATCTTCCCTACCCTGGAAGATCTGTTATCCACCCCAATAACTGTTAATATGATGCTCACGTGAATACTTGCACATTCACTGCTGTGTTGGAAAGGAGAATTTTTTCAAATGCACGCTTGTCTTCTCTTCCTGTCCACAAACTTGATCATCTGCACTTGGTACGTGGGCTATAAAATAGAATAACTTTGTTTCTCCAGGTAACAGCACAGGATGTACGCAAAGAAAGCCCTCTGCTTTTCAAATTCCGAGCCAAGTTCTACCCAGAGGATGTGGCAGAAGAGCTGATCCAGGACATCACACAGCGCCTATTCTTCCTCCAAGTAAAGGAAGCAATTCTGAACGATGACATTTATTGTCCTCCAGAAACAGCTGTCCTGCTGGCTTCCTATGCCGTCCAGTCAAAATATGGAGACTTCAACAAAGAGGTGCATAAGTCTGGCTACCTTGCTAGTGACAAACTGCTTCCACAGAGGTAAGTGAACTTAGTCTTAGTTCTTCTTTGCCTTAAAAGGTTTGTAGTTTTTTGGGGTCTTGACTGCACTTTTCAGAATAAAATAGTATGGTGCCTCTCTGAGGATTGGTATTTATTTCTTTAAGAGCTTTAATCCTAAAGGTCCTATTGCTACTGAAGAAACTCTGATTGGAAGTAGTGGAAGAAGCTCCAAAACAAACAAACAAAATATTAGGGTACAAGGTGAACACAGCTTGTCAATTGTCAGAAGTCTTGAATACTGACTAGTGTGTCTCTACCTAGCCTTATTATAGAACTCTATTTCTTGGAACATTTTTGTGGGGAAACTGTGATGCCCACAGAGTATTTAATAATATGTTGTTCTGGAGTGATGCGACTGTGTGAGCATAAATGCAGTGGCTGGTCTAAATCATCCAATGTGCTTTTTCTAGAGTTCTGGAGCAGCATAAGCTTAACAAAGACCAGTGGGAGGAGAGGATCCAGGTGTGGCATGAGGAACATCGAGGAATGATTAGGTAACTGATGCATGTGGAACTGCTGTATTTAAGGTATTGTGATATATGCTAGTGTGTAAAGTATGAAGTTGTATAAAAATTTGTGGCTTACTCCAGAGTGAGTTAGTGTTCTTCAGGTGATTCTGCTGGGAGTAACTAGGCCCAGCCGGTTGTCCTTAGTGTAAAAAAAAAAACAAAACAACAACAACAAAAAACAACAACCAAACAAAAAAAAACAGAGCTTGCAGAGCTTGTTTGCTATTATCCTCGAGGATGGTTCCTGGAATCTTTGCCAGTTTATTGCTGTTCTAGCCATGTATGAAGACAGCGCCTTCTTGACCTAATGTTTTATTCACTCAAAAGGAATATCTACTTTCTTTTTGCATGCTGCAGAGAAGATGCTGTCTTGGAGTACCTGAAAATTGCACAGGATCTGGAAATGTATGGTGTGAACTATTTCAGCATTAAGAACAAAAAGGGCTCTGAACTCTGGCTAGGTGTAGATGCTCTTGGACTCAACATTTATGAACAGAATGACAGGTAATTAACCACACCCCCCATCACTACCTTCAACTCCTTTCTAGTAAAGGTAGTCTTTTCTGGAATTCTAGTCTTATACTAAACTCTACTACTTCTGTATCATTCTTGGCTGTATTCTTGATGCTGCCAGAATGCTCCATAAAATGTGCTGCTTTGGACCAGAAAACATAATACATTGTCAAATGTTATCAAGCTAGTTTTACTTCCATTCTTAGTCTTCATGATGCAGATGAATTCTTCAGTTATGTATTCCTTAAATAAATGTAAAACTACTCCCTGTGTTTGTAGTTCATTTAAATTATTCTAATTTTTTTTTGCTTATTCCAGTCAACCTTAGAATACTGAAATATGAGGGCAGGTTTGGCAGAATTTTAACCTTTTTATTGTAGGTTAAGAATCTGGAATTACTTGGGACTTCTATCTCCTTTGCTTTCTATTTCTGCAGGCTAACACCAAAAATTGGATTCCCTTGGAGCGAGATCAGAAACATCTCATTCAATGACAAGAAGTTTGTTATCAAGCCTATTGACAAGAAAGCACCGGTAAGAAGCAGCATTCAAATTAAAGTTTTTAAACTTTCAGTTTCTTCTTAGCTGAATGATCAGTTGATTATAAGCTTTTTTTTTCTTGTGTGTTTTATTTTATTTGATATTATCTTTTTATCAATAATGTCAACATTGGCTTAAGCAGTGCTCTACTACCTGATATATTTGGGGTAGTATGCCCAGAATGGATCTAATAGCAGTAAGGGGATAGATGGAGCTTGGTTCTGGCCACGAGGGGAGAAATTTGTTCAGTGTAACCTTATTCTGTTTAAAGTCAGTGGGAAAGAGAGGCTTACTGCTTAGGGTTTCTGGTTCTCCGAAGACCATACAAATTTTCTGATACAATTACTGGTCTGAGCTGCCCATGTTAACCTTGAAAGCTTCTGTTGCATCATGTTGGCTTTAGTAGTGTGGAATGTCTTTCACAGTTTTCCACCTTATTTGAAGCTGAGGATTCAGGTTGTTTTGTAGGGTACACTGGGAGCATTTTTTCTTACAAAATTTTAATGAACATAATTCGGCTTCGTTTCATCTTTAGGGCTTATTATTTTCCTGTGTGAGCTGATACCTTCTGTTTTTCTGGCTGTTCTTGTTTCACAGCTGTTTGGAAGCATTTTCCTGCTGCTGTTGCTCTATTTTAACATAACAAAATTATTTATCTGCAGGGCATAATGTTTGACACCCTTTCTGACATAAGACAAAGCATTACACTTGATGTGGATGGCCAGACTATTATATTAAAGAGCTAAGTGGGAAGAAAGATGGGAGAAGGTACAGTCTCAGTATGCCTGGTGAACTAACTCCTGATTGTGTTTGGAGCAAGTCACTCTGCGCTCTGTACTAGAAATGCTGTACAGTGAAACTGAGCACACTGTAACAAGGAGTTGGGCACTTCTGCCCTGTGTTTATCAGGTTGAAATTCACTCCTGAAAGAGTGAGCTAGATGCTGAGCAGAGAGGCTGGCTAGCAGTTCTAGAAAGCTTAGGGTCTTGGAGCATATTGCATACTCAGGGGGTTGTTATGCTAAAGGAACAAGTCTAATGCTTCCTTTTCCTTGTCCCAAGGACTTTGTATTCTACGCCCCTCGGTTACGGATTAACAAACGAATCTTGGCACTTTGCATGGGGAACCATGAGCTCTACATGCGCAGACGTAAACCAGATACCATTGAGGTGCAGCAGATGAAAGCACAGGCTCGGGAAGAGAAGCATCAGAAACAGATGGAGAGGTTGGTGTAGGGTTCTGAGTAACCTGGACTTGGTTGGTCACGGCACAATAGCACCATGTGCTAGATAAATTGCTGGCAGCACACTAATCTGCTTGAGCCAAAAACAGGGCAAATTTCTTTCTGCTTCAGTAGATTTAATGGGAGGATGGAAATAGCATTCATCACAAGTGTGACCCACTGCCACTTTCTTGCAGTTAAAAATGTGCCTGTCTATTTGAAAGGATTAATCTGGATCTTGATATAAGAAGCTTTCCCTTAGTATCATTGCTATTGTGAACTTCCCACTGAGGTGAATGCTGACACAGCTTTTTCTTTCTTTGATTCAGTTTAAAGGGATACAGCTGGAGTAAAGCTCGTCAGCTGAGTGATCTAGTGCACATAGCTTGTGTGCTTATAGCTTCACTAGGAAGCACTCCAGACTGGATATCTGTTAATTGTAAACTGCATCATGATTTTTCCCATCATCAGAGCCCTCCTGGAGAATGAGAAGAAGAAGAGGGAATTGGCAGAAAAGGAGAAGGAGAAGATTGAACGTGAAAAGGAGGAGTTAATGGAGAGACTCAAGCAAATTGAGGAGCAAACCAAGAAAGCCCAGCAAGGTAAGATGAAATGCTCCAGTATTCTATTTGGATGCACAATCTGAGTGAGATGGTTTCAAGGAGTTAAAACGAGAAGCCTATCTAAGCCATTCAGACTCTGTACCCAAATTGGTGTGATAGGGCCCAAGTTGAAGCTGAATATAACTTCTCCAACTTCACCTGCTGAAGTATGGCTTGCGTTAAAGAGGTGGGTGGCAGCTAAGTTGCCTCTCTGGCAGCCAAATTATATTGCAGTTGTTCATATAATGGCTGGAAGCTTTATCTCAGCACAACTGTAGAGGAAGGAGTAAGAAAGTGTAGCAGGGGTCCCACCAGCCAGTGCTCCGGTTCTTATGGTCTAGTTGCACAGTAATGTTGGCCAAGCAGTGTTGCCCAATCAAAGTGCTGTATGCTTCTCTGTCTTTAAGGACATCATTTTGGGATAGGTACTTCCCTGCAAATCAATGAGGTAAGTAATCTGCTGGTTTGGAACAGGCCTGACTCTTGGTCTTCCAGCTTCCATTTACAATGTGAAAGAGAAGAAAGGGGACAGTTTCTTGCATCTTTCTTGTCTCTCTGAAGGAAAGGTCTCGTCCAGGAGGTAGGGATAGGACCACTTCCTTCTTCTACTGCCATTCTTTACTTGATCTCTCTTCAGTGTACTATGCTACTCTTTCAGAACTGGAAGAACAGACCCGCAGAGCCATGGAGCTGGAACAGGAAAGAAAACGAGCTCAAGAAGAAGCAGAAAAACTTGCTAAAGAACGTAGAGAAGCAGAAGAGGCAAAGGAGGCACTGCTGAAAGCGTCCCATGATCAACAAAAGACCCAGGAACAGCTGGTAAGTGGGTGAGCTGAAAATTGAGTAGGGCAAATAGTGACAATGTAGGGGGTCTAAACTCATAAAACAAACCAGGCTATGAACATAGTAAGGAAGAATAGTATGGTTCCTTAATTTTTATCCTCAAGTAGATGAGCTTATATCTGAATACAGGTGTTTGTATCTTTTTGTACAGTAGATTTGGATTGTTGTGCTTTTTGCTTACAACAGTATGTGATGCTGAGAACAGCATGTAGAACTCACTAATTGCTTTCCCTGGCTTGGATTCAAATAAGTGAGTTCTCCAGTTCTGTTTGGAGGAAAAAACAAAAACACAACAAAACCCCAAACTTTTTTTTAACTTCCTTTTCCCCTTAATCATGTAGTTATCAGTGGAACTGAAGTATACAGAAAGATGTTCTCCTTACCAAAACGATATTAGAGAGATACTGTTTTTTAATGCTTCATTTAGCAAGTATGTGTTTTGTCCCCACTTAAAGTCTTTCCTTTGCAGGCTGCTGAGATGGCAGAACTCACAGCTAGGATCACACAGCTGGAGCTGGCCAGGCAGAAGAAAGAGAGTGAGGCCCAGGAGTGGCAACAGAAGGTAAAGTAGAATCTGAACAAACAGCAGTACTTTTTGTGGGGTTAATCATTTTGTTTTGTGACCTAAACTACTGCACTAGGTACCATACTAGACTGATTGTATGCAAGCTTGAGGCTGTTGTGGATATCTAGCTTTGCTTTTTTAGGTAGAATGAGTGCCCCATATCTAGAAACAGTTTGACTGATTAGACCTGTAGCTAATTTTCCATGAATTATAAGCATTTCTCAAATCTCTGACGTGCTAGCCAGCAGGAAATTTTGCAAGTGATTTTGTCTGGGTAGCTTTGGAATGTACCATTTCAGTGTGCAAGAGCTGCAAGGTTTGATATAATAAGCACTAAGTAGCGCTTCTGTGAACTTGTGTGAGAAGTCCCTCATGCTCAGGGTTGCATTCACTAACTCACTGTGGCATGTCTTACTGCAGGCACAAATGGTGCAGGAGGACCTAGAAAAAACCAAAGAGGAATTGAAGACTGCTATGAGCACCCCTCATGTCACCGAACCCATGCACTCTGAGAATGAGCATGATGATGAACAGGATGAGAATGCAGCAGAAGCCAGTGCTGAGCTACGATCAGAGGCCACCATCAAGGACCGCAGTGAGGAACAGCGTACCACTGAAGCAGAGAAGAATGAACGGGTCCAGAAACATTTGAAGGTAAGAAGCTGGCAGAAGAGAGTGAGTGTATGTGCCTGGGTGTTGCTTCTGTTATTATCATTAACACAGCTGGAAGGTTTTACTAGTATTCCTCAAAAAGAAAGGAAAAAAAAGGGGGGGGGAGAGGTAGGTGAGGTAAGGTGATTGTTATCTTATCGGATGGCTGCTTACTGTACTATTGGGGAGAGGGGCATAGCTTCTTTCCTGACACTTGAAGCCCATTTCATTGGAAACAGTAAAGTGTTTTCAAACAGTGCCAAGAAGCAGCATCTGTTGGATGTGTTGTGCTTGTGTAAGTTTTGCCAGCCATTTAGCAGCTGTTCATAGCCCTGGCTGCAGTGTGTCAGAGGACTTGGTCCAGTTCTTATCATGAAGCTGGCTGTAACTGTCTTTCTTCTCTGAATGGGTTTCACTGCAAAATCCTGAGAGCAGTCTTCTGGGGCTCAGCATGGGGGAAGCAATGCTGCACCACCTTCTTGTAAGGAATGGGAATGCCAGTGTTCCGGTGTTGATGCTTACAAAGTGTTTCTTGTTAGTTGTTTTTTTTTTTTTTCCACGCTGCCTGCTAGCTAGCTGCTTGGCTTGCAGCGGACTTTGTTCTGTATTGTGCTGTGATGGTTATGCACAGGCAGAGTGATAGAGATATGGCCTTTTCATCTACAGTAAGTTTCTTCTTGATAGAAGCTGTAACTGCTTCATTTCTGCAAAATGCTCCTGAAGTCTTCAGGGGTTTCTCCACTGGACTTTTCTCATTCTTCTTTTGAAAGGAACTGATGACTGTCTTCTACCTTCAAACGTTAGGGAAAAATATTAACTTTCACAGTAATGTTTGGGTTGGAAGGAACCTCTTGAGATCCTCTAGTCCCACTGCCTTGCTCAAGCAGGGTCAGCTAGACAAGGTTGCTCAGGACTGTATGCTGTTGGTCTTATCTGTTTCCTGGTTAGACAGGGAGCTTCCTTGCTGATCTTTCTATCTTTGAGTCTCTGGCATGGCTAACCCATTGCTGTCTGTTTCCCTTTCTACAAAGGCTCTTTCCTCAGAGCTAGCAAATGCTCGGGATGAAACCAAGAAGACAGCCAATGATATGATCCACGCTGAGAACATGCGGCTGGGCCGAGACAAGTACAAGACCCTTCGTCAAATTCGGCAGGGCAACACCAAGCAGCGCATTGATGAGTTTGAGTCCATGTAAACTCTCCCCTGCACCTGCTGCTCTGCACTCTCTTCTCCCCTTTCCCATCCTCTCCCATCACTCACTCATATTGTGCTGCGCTGGAACCACTACAGAAGAGTGACCATGGTCTTATTTATAGAGTTGTGGGCAAATGCTGGAGTTCAGCGACAGAAGAAAAAACAACATTTAACACCTTCCTGGGGCAGCTTGGGAAAGCAAACTTGTATTGGGGCAAATCTGAAATTCTTTGGCTTTGGGTAAAGTCTTACTGCATTTAGTTTTGTATTGCTTACTGAAATGGCTGTGTTGCTGTCCTTTCCCATTGGGTAGGGAGGCCAGCAGATACTTTCACTGAATTACATACAGTAAAGTGCTAACAGTTTGACATTCCTACTAACTTGCACAAGCTTCATTATTAAGCTTAGAGGCCATTTCTGACTTCATTAAGGATCTGAATCATGTAGTTGAGAAAGAGAGGCTGGAGTGTGGGAAGAAGGATTGGAGGTAGAATATGGACTTTTTATAAAAGACCAAAGCTTTTGTCCTTTAAATTTAAGCAGACCAAACAGAATCTGTGGTGTTCCTGCTGATGTTACTTTTTATTTAATGATGAAACTTGGAATTTCATAGTCACATGGAGGCCTTAGGAGTATTTCCTATAATGAGGGGTATATCAGAGCCTTGAATTCCCTGTTTTCCAGCTTTCCTCTGGGTAAATGGCTTTGTTCACTGTCATTTGTCTGACTTGAATGTAACTAGTGAGGCAGAGATAGCTAAAGAACACTGCCTTCCGTTACTGGGTCACCACTAAAAATGAAAAGAGGTAAGCATAAATGTAAATGACTACAAATTCTACTATATTTTCTTGTGCTGAACCAGTACATTTCAGTCATGTGAATGGGATTTCAGTTTTTTCTATGAAGCCTTTTTAGCACATAGTTGTCAGTGCCTTATGATGGTGTATAGATCTGTGTAGCTCAGATGTCTTTGTTTAAACTAGATACAATCATAAAAAGTGATTAGCAGCTGGGGACCAAAACTACTTTTGTATCTAGGTCATGCAGAAACAATACTGCAGCTGTCTTCCTGGCTACCAGCAGCATTTGATGAGAGAGGGTCATGAGATATTTGTCCAATTGTTGTCTTAATCTTCAATAGTGTTTTGCCAGATCCCTGGCTCAAATGGTTTTCCTTTTCAGGAAGGATGCTTTGCCCATGTTATAGCTTTGAACGCAGAATCTCTGCCTGTTAGAAACAGGACGCTAGTGGTTGTGGGGAAGACTGGTCCTGGGAACCATTTGTATCAATCATTCTAATGCCCATCACCTCCAGTCTTCCAAGCTATCTATTCCTACCCATGTTTCTGCCCCACACCCCCATTTCTGGGGAGAAAACAGCCATGTATGCTCAGGGTTGAATTGGATTTTGCCTTGATCCTTCATGGAAGGAAACCTTAACCTTTAGAAGAGGCCTCTTAAAATGGATTCCATCTACAGTGGAGTCCTCCTTTGCTTTACCCTCCTTGGATTAGCCTGTCCCTATAGAAAGTCATTGGGCTATCCCATGACTTATTTTCTTGTCTAACATGATCCTAAATTTTGTGACTCTCATTTTTGTAGATGCCCCCATTGTCTGTATTGTGTCACTGTTCATGGTGATGGAAGGAAAGTATCTGAACGCTGAAGCATTTTCAGCTCCCTGAAATAAGGTAAAGGGCAAAGGGGGAGTGTGCCAAAAATAAATGTCCATGTCAGTGTTAACAAACTGCAGTATTTCCCCAAGAATTCCTTGGGCTGCTAGAAACAACCTCACCAATGCTGCATTTTTTTTGGAATCAACACAGGTCTCTGGAAATCCACACACCAACCAACCAAACTACTGTTGGGAGCACAACTTAGCATGCTACTTCTGAACATTCAGATTAGTCATGCGGGAGCCCCCTTCTCTGCCCTGAATACAACATGCTTTTGGGCAGGGGAAACAGGAAGTTTTTGGTTGGCCAAAAACACATGCTCCAGTCCTTTGAAAACCACAAATGAAAGATTGCAGTTAAACTTGTCAGAACTGATTTGTCTATTTCTGTACTGAAGGGTTATTGGCACTGACTCTGCGTGAGTCTTGTTACTGGCAGGGCGGACAACCATTACACTTCTGTTCTGGTGCTTTAAAGCTGGTTCTCAGCACTTCTGTCTGTAGCAACTATTGGTGCATTTGCAGGGAAAAAAGACCTTATTAAGTTTAAACAATTTCCTAAGAAGCTGATACACAGTGCCTGAAATATGTGTTCAAATAATAAACTAGCAAGCCTTACTGCTTTGAGTCACACAACGCTGCTGAGCTCATATTACGATGCTGGCATGACTCCTGTTTATAGAGTTTTGATTTTTTTTTTTTGTTAAATGTCGTTCTAATTCCAAAAGTTCCAGTGTAGGAATAGAACGGCTTGTGCCAGTGAGTCCACCTAACTCTTTGTAGTTGTTTCAGCCCTCTCTTCTTCTTAACCAGTATTATATTCCAGTGGTATCTAATGATATTTGATTTCAATACTTATAGCTATGCACAATTAGAAAATATTAGTCATGGGATGGAGGATACGTTTATGGTCCCCCTTCCTTTGGAAATGTATACTGTATTGTAAAGAAATGATATTTTGCAAGAAAACTAATGTAAGAAGCTTTCAGTATTATGTTGAGATTTGTAGGCACATTTTTCATTTGTTAGAATACAGTGAATTGTTTTCTTCCTCTCCATGTCCCAGCTTAATTGGTTAACTACTCCTAATGGGGGTGGGGGGGGAGGGAAATACCTTATCAAGTGTTTGCCTGGCTTAATCTTTTTTGTTGTTGCTGTAAATTATGGTGTTGTTTTTTTTTTGACCAGTCTTTTTATTGGATTATAATAAAATGTCAATTCCTTAGGGTTGTGGAGTAGTTAATGGGTCTATGTGGTTATCTGCAAAGAGAACCTTGATGCTAAGGCTTTTTTCCCCTGTTCAGAGGAGTTGTTAAAAATCCATATCCTGTTCTTCCTACAGTGCCAATAAAGTTTAGAGAAATTCAGGATGGTGTCTGGATGATTGCTTAAGGTTTGCGTTTAGTCTAGCAATGTGTCTTCAAGTTAGAGGTCTGCCCTGTGGCCCTGAGAGGTCAGCCATGATCATATCACTCTCACAAATAGGGATATCGTACTTGCATCCTTCAAAAGCAAGAAACTGCTTGAAGTAATGCCCCTTTTGACCCTCCCAACCCTCCCAGCTGTCTGACTTGAGCTAGTACTGGAATTCAGATTTCTGTGTGGAGAAATTGGGTGTATATTTGTATCATGTTTAACTTGCAAACTACCTGTCAAACTGGGGAAGAAGAGCTGCTGCAGTAATTCTACACTGGTGAGTGCCTGCTGTGCCTTAACCTATGAGGAATCCAGCACCAGGTGAGTGCACAAGAGGGTGGCCGGGCTCGGTGCTGCTGCTGCAGACTTGCTGCTGCATCTGTCCAAGACTAGCCTTGTACCAGAGATTTTAATCTCATTTGTTTCACAGGTATTTTTTCCGATCTTTCATGTTTCGTGAGGTCCCAGTACAGGGCCCAGTGATGGAGGAGCAAGGCTACTGTCACCTTTCTGCTAATGAGCTGTGTGATCTTCATTTGTATCTGCTTTCCATGTGGTTGTCAAGAGGGGCTTTGCAGGAACTGCCTCATGCTTGCTGCAATGTTAAATAAGGCAGAGATTTCATGAAAATTTGCTAGTGCTCAGAGATCTGCTACTGTGGGAGAAACTTGAACATGTCTACAAACAAAATGTGAAGTGTGGAGCAATGGAGACTTCTGCAATCCACATCAGGCTTGACATGGATCTATTTTCTGTAAGTGGGTTTTCCTCATTCCTTCCAGGATTCCAAAAACCTGAACACCACTGGATTAACTGCACAAATCTACTTGAATACTATTTTACTGCATTATCCAAGGGAATGCATGCTGGCCTGGGGATGCAGTTCTCATAAATGGGATTCTGTATTTTAATGCATGTACTTCTAGATGAACAATATTTGGAAACTTAAGATGTTTAGTTAATTCTTCAAAAAAGTATAGTTATACTAAATTTGTGCTTGAATAATTGGGAGTGCTAAGCACTAATGGCTGAAAGCTGCTGTGCAGGACCATATAGTTAAAGAAACACCAGATTGTTCTAATCTGTTGGAAGAAATTTTATAGTTTAGAATCAAATTTGTATTTAAACTCTAGTTTACATAGCTTCTGCTGTTATTTGCTGCTCTGTCAGTGATAATGTTTCTAATCTAGGCTATACCTACAACTGTTGGGGATACATGCTTTGTGGAACAGGGACAGACTGGAAGTGATCTGGTGCGAGATTCTCAGTGAACAGAAGCAGGATACAGCCCTTCTGTAAGAAAAATGAGTTGGACCTCAATGCATTGAGCATTAACATGAGGCTGGCTTTAGTCTGGCTGGTCTGCAGTGCTAATTTAAGTGCAGCTTGTGGACAAGCCTACCGCTTCCTACTGCAGAGCAACGCCTAAACAAACATCAGGTGCTAAGTAACAGTTCTCTTAAAGTTACCAGTAATTTTAGGAAAAAAATATTCTCAGAATATATGACAGGATGAAGTTGGTATACAGAAAATAGGAGGAAAGACTAAGGAGCAGAAAGGAAAGAGTGTCTCTGAGACTTAAAGGAATATTGGGAACCCCTAGAAGGGGCTGTACCTCCAGCTTCTTTTGAGAATGTGCTTGCTCTGAATAGATGTTCACAGAATCACAGAATAGTCTAGGTTGGAAGAGACCTCTGAGATCACAGAGTCCAACCTCTGACCTAACGCTAACAAATCTTCCACTAAACCATATCCCTAAGCTCTACATCTGAACGTCTTTTAAAGACCTCCAGGGATGGTGACTCAACCACTTCCCTGGGCAGCCTATTCCAGTGACTAACAACCCGTTCAGTAAAGAAGTTCTTCCTAATATTCAACCTAAACCTCCCCTGGCGCATCTTTCGCCCATCCCACCTCGTCCTGTCACCAGGCACGTGGGAGAATAGACCAACTGCCACCTCGCTGCAGCCTCCCTTCAGGTACCTGTAGAGTGCAATAAGGTTGCCCCTGAGCCTCCTCTTCTCCAGGCTAAACAGTCCCAGCTCCCTCAGCCGCTCCTCCTAAGACTTGTTCTTCATGTTAATACCATTGATACAGCTTGCTGGTGAGCAGAGCTAGTTGGAAAATTACAAGTCCTCATCATGGTTATTGCCTCTGATTGTTCTCTTTTAAAGCCAGGGTTGCTCTTCCATCAAGACTGACTTAAGGGTCAAGGGGATGTGGAATGTACTGCTCTTGAGTGGAGAGGTTACAGTGAAGCTTGTCTATACTCCATATGTAGCAGTACTGCCCTCCCATCCATCTCTGAAGCATCCTTGACTGACAAGGAGAAGCAGCTGTACTTGCGAATGAAGGCCTTGACTGGGGCACTGTAACTTCTAGTGGCCTTCACCCAGACAGGCAGCAACTGCTCTGCCAGGGGTGGCTGCTATCAAGGAGCCCTGTTACAAATTTGTTAGCTCATCTCTGATAGCATTACTGTCCTCTTGCTTCTGGTCGTAAAAATATGTCCCTTGCTCCTTTTGTTTATAGCAATACTAAAGAGTATTGCTATAAGAGTATTGCTATATAAGATGTTGCTGAACATCTAGAGAGAGCTCAGAGTAGATAATTGGTTTTCTCATTTGACAGATGTAGAAACTGAGTCACATTGAAAGCCTTCCCACATACCTTCCAGCCCATAACACTCAGTATCTGAGACTTGAAAACACTTGATGTAAGCACTTTGCAGGTCTGAGTTCAGCACGTTGTTTTTGGGGCAGCCCCCTGTACCTGGTCCTGTGGGCTTGGAGAAAGCAGGATAAGCACAAGTTGTCCAGTTTACTTTTATTAGCAGTTTGTTTGGGAACAGGAAATGGTCATTGGTGGGTTTTTGTGGTGATGATGGGAAATTTCAGTTTTGTTTAGTAGATTTAGTTCTGTCTGTGTAAGCAGCCTGTATCTATTTCCTTACTGCAGTATTTGTGAGGTGATGGGCTTTGGTAGGAGGTATTCTGGTAGCCTTCGTTATTCCTGGTTCTGTGTGTCTGCTGCTCTGCAGTCCTTGAGCCTTTACCTGTGGGAGCAGCACAGGCTTGACTCCCTCCCTGCCTCTTGGCAGGGACTAATCCAGAGCAGCTCTGTACAACTCTGGCAAGAGAATTTCTGTCTCAGGTATCCATTTTATCTATCATCCCTCATTCATGCTTCTCAGAGGCCAACCAGGAATCTTTTTTCTTTATCTGAGAGGTAAAACGTGACACAGAAGATGATGCCTTTCTTTCATGGCAGTACAAAGTTGTGAAGGAACCTGCTGGCCCATTTCATGGAACTCAGCTCAGACTTCCAGCTCTGCCTTCACACACGTCCAGAATGCCTGCCTTCTCACAAACCTGGAGGAGAGCATGGATCAGTCCTGCTTGCTCCAAACATGAACAGAGTCACTTCTTTACTGGAGCAGAGTACTGACCTTCAGATTTGTCACGATTTATTGAACTGTTTACTCAGGTTCTCTTCTTCCTCTAGACATGTTTCCTGTTCCTCTGTTGAGCACACTGGAGCAAGTGGGTGCCGATGTGCTGACCTGCATGACATTTGTACTCCTGCATGTCTTGCAGCTTGTTCATGGGTAGGGACTAGGTTATTTCTGATGTGTGTCTGATTTCTGTCTCTTCCCTCTCCTGTCTTTGTGGCTGATCTGCTGCAGGATGGGCTGCTTTTTCTGATCCCTCCTCCCAGTCTCTCAGGAGGGACTTATTCCTCCCTTAATTTGCTAGATTTTTCAAATGTTGATTCAAACATTCATTCTGACATAACTGTGGTGCCTTTTTACGTTAATAACTACAGGATTAAAACACGATTTTATTTTTCAGCGCGGGAGGGCTTTAAAAGATGTTTAGATATAGAGCGTAGTGATATGGTTTAGTGGATGACTTGTTAGTGTTAGGTCAGAGGTTTGACTATATGATCTTGGAGGTCTCTTCCAACCTAGATGATTCTGTGCTTTCAGAGAGGCAGTAGACTAGTAGAGTAATTTTAAACCATCCATCTAGGGTCTTCTGGAAGCCACAAAGTTAGCAGAAGAGCTCTTTTGTTTGCACTGAGTGCTTTCTACCTTGCTTTCTACCTAAGGGAACAGATGCAAGTCTGCCTTGTGCTGACTGTGCATACGTATTTGCTGAACTGGCCCACAGAAGGATTCAAACAGTGGTAGGAGGAGCTGGGTCTGGTATCCAGGAAGTCTGAGTGCTTCTGGCTCTGGAGGGCTGCAGCACCACTGTATAATGTCCTGCTGGACGAGTCCTTGTGCTGATATCAGTGTGCTTGCATTTTATGTAACAGTCGGGGACAAGGGGGATAATGGTGTCTCTTAGCTGATTTGGCCATTTTTGTGAGAGCCCCTAGACTGGGGAGGAGGGGAAACTGTTCTTTGCGTGGCGCAGAAGAAACTGGATGATGTATTTCAGGCTATAAAACCACTTCCTTCCCAGTGTGTGCTAAGACATTACTAAACATGTCAGCACAGCCATTGCATTGATGGCAGTGTGACCAGCTGGCAAGTGAGATGGGATATGTGTGTGCATGTCTGTGTGTGGTTACTAGTGGAAAGATGGCTTCTGCCAAGTTTCTGTGAAATGGAGCTAAAGATTCACTTTGGCTCTGCCTGTCCTGCTCATAAAGAATTGCAAAATTCTTAAATAAATAAATAAAACAAAAAGGCAATGTTCTGAGTTGTTTTTGTTTGTTTTTGTTTTTTCAAAAAGTGAGATTATTCGCTATGTTTTGCGAGATGAATACTTATTCAACTGCATTTCTGTTTGTGGCCTGGACTAAATGAACAAGGGTTTACTCTGGAAATGCTGAGTTTACTTCTAGCCTTGCTGTTAGATGGAACTGGAGAAAAGACAGGAAAGACAGACCTTCTGTTTTTTCTTTGCCCTGTTTCGAAGACCTTAAAATAACGTATCAGTCTAGTGCAGGGCATGGTTCTGTCCTGCCCTAGTTGTTCCTGTTTTCACCAGAGGACAGTTGTCCTCTTCGCTGCTTCTCACTTCCCTACAGGACTGGATGTGTTGATCTCTGACCTAACTTCTTCCCTCTCTGTGCTCTCTTCTGGTGGCATTGACCTCTCACTTGCTGTGTTCAGAGTTCCTGGCAAGGACAGAAGTCGGTGCCAGCCAAACACACGAATGTCCTTGCTGTGAGAACTGCTGCACATATATCTAGTGTATCTCTCATTTCAAGGTTTGCTAGAGAGATAAGATGCTTTGTGGTTTGTTTGGATAGCTGAGCTGCCTGCTGCATCTCTTCATGGTGCTTGAAAAGTAAAGACAAGACTGGGCAGGGCGTGTGTGTAAGCATTCTACCAAAATATGAGCTGTTAATTTGGTATTAGTGGCAATTAAGGCTCCTGAGATGAGAGTTGTTCCCAAACTCCACCAAAAAAAAAAAAAAAAAAAAGAAACAAGAAATGAACCTGTCTCTACTGTAGCATTTTTGTACCCAGGGGCAATTTCAATTATCCTGGGGCAGAAGATGTAGACTGGTGTCAGTGTTTCTGAAAATAACTTAAAGCATTTTCTTCTAAGGAAGTCTCACTTGCATAAAATATCATTTAGCTTGAAATGAGTGATACTTGTCTGTGTCTTTATGGCACTTTTCAACAGGATTTAATGAATGAACAAACAGTGGCTGCTTCTCCTGACTGTCCTGCGAAGTAGGTGAATATTCACATTTTACATCTCCTGCAGTACTGGGGGAGGCAAGGCAGTATTACTGGGATGTATTTACTGAGCCTGCAATACTGGGGAAGGCAATGATGTGGCCATGTTGTATCTATGTCAGGGGTGGACTCCATAAGCCTAACTCTCACTCTGTTGCTGTAAGAACTGGTACCCCAACCTGCCTTCACAAGGTGGCATCACCCAGGCATTCAGTGTTCCTGTTAGTCTGCTCTATCAATCCTCAGCTTGTAACCCCTTCTGTCATTAGATATTGCATTGAATATTGCTCTCCAAACTTGTATTTAGGTTTAGTTCCTAAAATGGAAATCTGTCAGGCAAAACACAATGAGTCTGGCTTATGGGTGGGTATGTGGTAACAATACTTATTACCATACTTTTCTTAATACCTGTGCCCCAATGCAACCACAAGTGGGCTGGACTGCAGCAAGATCAAAGCATAATCCCACTACCCATCCCTCATTTTCCTCCCTCCCTTCCTCCACCCCCAGGGAGGCTGTCCTCGTGTGTTGATTTTTTTCTTCCCCTTCTCAGACATTTATAACTCTTAATCTAGCTGGCCTTGCAACAAAAGACAGCCCAGGAGACACGAAGCAAGACCTAAGTAGCATGATAGCTCAACACATCTTGGGGTTCATGCGACCCTTGCTCAGTGGACTGAATGCGAGCAAAACTCGCTTTGTTTTTCTCTGTGGGGTGACAGAACAGAACCGTGTGCCAGCAAAGCAGGTGTCAAGAAGGGGTTTCAGCTCAACGTGCAAGCTCCAGGGTGCCCCTGGGGAGTCAAGGTGAGTAAAAGGATGAACCATACATCACTGTGTTGGGAAGGGCCTTTTCAAGAGGGAAATGCACTGACCTCTACCTCACCCCACAGAAGGGAGAGGAGAGGCTGGTATATAACATGACCTGTAAAGGGGTGATGAATGAGGAAGTGTGGGCTAAGCAGATGCTGATGCGATGGAGATGATACAGGGAGCTGATGTGAGAGGTGCAGCTCCCCTGCTTCTGGAGCCACAGAGGCTACAGCTAGTGAGTGGCATGGAGATGACAATGTGACATATGAGTCCATGAACTGCTGGGGTCCAGTCATGAGCCTTTGAGGAATGGGGATGGTGGGCATGGCAGGTCAGTCAGCTGGGCAGAAATTGGGATGACTGCTGGGTGACTCTGGGAACTGCAGATTCTCTCAGGTTTCACGTACCTGCTTCTGGAATTGTGGAGTGGGCAGCTAACATTTTCTGCAGTCCCAGGGAGCAAAACACCCTCTATAGGTCATTGGAAGCCTCACTGTAAGCTCTCATGCCTTCCTGGCACGTTCCTCCTGAAAAATTATGTTGATAATCCTACTTAATGGGATTTATGAAGTCTCATTATCAATGGATTTTCTTTCTAATTTCTTTGCTGCATATGAAGTTATTGCTGGCAGTATATGGCCTATATGGAGAGTATATTTTAGGGGAAAACACTGTCAAGGAGAAGAAACACCATCTTTAAACCCCTTCACTAGCTCCCTTTGTCACAGAAAGTTTAAGATTTTTAAAGGGGAGTAATTGGTTGGCATGTGCTGAATTTGCAGGGCTGAGCTTATGTCTAGATGACATCTTTCCAAAGCCCTGAACGTGTGTGACAGTAATGCCATTGTAAAATAGTTCAGCCTAAACAAAACAAAAGTCAGTTTCATGAATTTTGAGTTGTTTTCAGAATCTTGGTTCAAAATTATTAACAAAATGTGAAAGGATTTTTTTTTTCTTCATGATTTCTTTATTGGTATTTTTGAAACCAACTTCAAACAAAATCAAATGCTATATAGAAAACAAAAGATATCTATTTTCCTTCCTGTCTTTCCTGAAACCTTGGGTGCCCAAAGCAGGAGTCCACCACAGGAGACTTGAGACTGGGACTAGTTCAGGGGACTATGGAGATGACTAGGCCAGTACGAGTGGATCTACAGGAGATAATTTAACAGTAAAAACAGGGACTAATCAGGTTGGTTTTATGCCCCCAACAGAGGCATCTATATTAAGAACACAAGCAACTTAAGTTTCCCCTACAGCCAGAAAATAAAGAGAAGATGCTTACAGGTCCTTTCTATGTAATGGTCTAGGAGTGTTTGTCATCATCCCTACATTGTTCTATAAAATGGTGAATTGTTACACCCAGGCTTGTCCAAAGTCATGCAGGGGGTCAATGACAATAACATCTGTACTTCCTTGTATCTAAGCGAATACTCTGTGTGCTTTCCCAGGCTGCAACTCTGCGCTCTCATGGCTCATTTAACTGGTGGCAACAGCTAAAACTGTTGCAACTGCAGGGAATGAATTCCCCTAGCATTTGTGGGAGCCCCAGTGCAGGGATCCTTCTGGCATGGATGTTGGCTCAAGATTCAGGTTGCCTCCAAGATAATATGAATGGGTTTTTCTATCCATAAGTCTCTGTGCAGTTTTGGGGACTGTTGAATCCAGAAGTCTGTGCTTGCAGGCAGCTGCCTTCATTAATCCTTGTGATGAATGTGTCAAGTTGCAGCATTAAGTGAAGTCCTGTGACTTTACCATACCTATTGTGTAACAAATTATTTCACCCATAGCTGTAAAATGAACATAGAAGGGAAAACTGGATGTTTGCCGTTTAAAGTAAATAGATAAATAAAAATAAATGGGTCCAGTTCATCAAAATAGAGGAAGGGTGTTTTAGCTTTATTTTGACAATTGAGAACTAGTCTTTGAATTGGTTATTTACAGAGAAATGTTTGTGGTTCTTGTTATGAAGGAGACTGAAATGTCTTGAGATGTTCTTTGGCTGTTTGCTGTGTGAAATAGGGGGGTCCTGCTTGGTCGTGTGACTGCAACATGATCTTTTCTGTG
Organism: Oxyura jamaicensis; assembly: GCF_011077185.1. Taxonomy (NCBI): domain Eukaryota; kingdom Metazoa; phylum Chordata; class Aves; order Anseriformes; family Anatidae; genus Oxyura; species Oxyura jamaicensis. The sequence goes on from NC_048896.1 coordinate 189,558, forward strand.
CATGGGAAACTTCCCTCTGCAGCATGGCCTTAGTGCTAACTTCACAGCTGTTTTCATAACCAGGGGACCCTGTCACAGACCAATGGCCCAGGCATTGTTTTCTGACTAAGCTTTCTGAAAAACAGGAAGCTGATCTCCTCACATGAAGGTACAGTGGCCCCTGTGTTCCGTTCCTTTTAACTGAATCAAGTCACAGCTGAAAAAAGATCAGAGAAGGCAAGAATATTAATCTCTTTTCTCCACTTCTAAATTTTGATGAAATAGAGGGACCACCTTTCCAAAGGGAGAATTATTTGAAATTTTCTACTCCTGTAGGCTTGCTGATATAATCTGTATGTCAACAGTTTAAGCAACGGCATCCTGAGTCACTCAGAGATATCCTGCAATGACTTGTTGGCAGGTAAAGGGGATTAGATCTAGATGGTGACTGATTTATGGGAAGGGGGATGAACTGACCTGCAGACTTGAAAGAAAATATTTATTCTTGTTTCTCCATTAAATTTTTACAGGATTTCTTTCCTGTGTCCTGTTCAGCTGGATACATCCCCTGTACTCCAACTGTGCTGATTTACTTTAAGTACAGAAATATATAAGAATCAAGTTTGAGCAATTTCCTTTGCTCTCAATTTACACGAGCAGAGATCTCTGCATGTTTCATTTTCATCTGCATCACGGCAGAGAGGGATGAGCAGACAGGTTAAGTCCTTCCAGTTGCTGCTGTTGTTGCTGTCTCAGACACAGATCCCATTTAACCAATTCTTCCTCCTAATGTCTGTGACTTTCATGAGGATGCTCAGCACAAGGAGTGCAGGTGCTGTCATGCTTCCTTGGCCAGAGGACTTGCTGTAACGTGTCTTTTTTGGCAGTGACAACTTGTTTCGTTGTGTACGAATACATTGTAGAAATTGGGCCATAATATTAGAAATTCTCAGAGCTCTGAGCCACACTTGCTACATGTTTCAGTAGCCCCAGGGCTTCCAGGAAAGTAATTTTACCAAGCTTTACTGAGCGTTCCAAGCAACACCTTTATTGGAAAAATGTGGATGTTGCCTCATTCATCCTCAACCTTCAAGGCTATAGTTCTTTCTTCTGATGTCAAAAATGAGAGCAGAAAGGCCATGGGGCAGCACTGACACTTCCAGCCCTCAGAAGCATACCAGAGCTGTGGGGGAGAGCTATGGCTCTCTCCAGAGATCTGGGAGACAGGTCTGCATCTCTGGCCTCATAGAAGAATATGGCCCAGCTTCTGCCACTGGAGAGCGTCCTGGACTTTGAGATGACAGGCACTTGAGCAGTACCACATTGAAAGATACTGAACAAAACACCCACTGCTGATGGGGTGCTGCCCAATGTCAGCACAGGAGGTAGGGTTTGGGATAACTGGGACCTCCTGCTCCTATATGACTGTTTGGGTACAGGCACTAAGAAAGATTGCTGTTTTGTTGCTTGTTGCTTTCCAGGACAAATACAACAGATAGTCTCAGAATACACAGTCTTGTTGAGAAATTCCTGAGACTGCTCTTCAGGGTGGCAGCCTCCACACTGGTAGGGCCTGGTTTGGAGGAGGTGAAGTGGATGATGTTTCCTTCTTTTTTGTAGACACAGTTTCTGCAAGTCAGCAGTGAGCGGTGCTGATGGCCTTGTCCTTAACGTGCTACTGGATTAGATTCTGCAGGCTGTCAATACAACTAGTGGTTTCTCACAAACAAGGATCGTGTTAGCTCAGAGAAGGTTATTCAACGTGGTTGCTCTATAAACTGCGGCTGAGCATGTCTCATCACAACAAGTCTCCCTGAGACTGAGTTTAGGGGAGGAGTGGGTACTTCATGAAAGAACAAAGAACATAAAGGAACAGTCAGCAAGTAATTCCCTTGGGAAACACCATGTGAATGCCAGTGTCCCTTATTTCATTATTAGTACCTGATCCTAAAGACTTTGTTATAACTCCAACCAGGATTACATCCCAGGCTCCAGGAGCTGCAAATGCTTTCCTTGTCTACAAATGCTTCCTCTGCCAGCCAGACCAAGCAGAGGCAGTGCAGAACATCTGCACTTGTTGACTCACAGCCAACATGTATTTTGAGGGAAGTTTGGTAAAATGGAAAATATTCTGGTCAGCTCATATTTGAACTGTTCTAGTTTGTCCATTTCCACTGAGAACCAACAACCTTAATGTTTTTTTAGCACATATAGCATAATTCTTCTGGAAACAGTATTTGTATACACATTTCCCTCTGAACGCCATGGCTCTAGTGTTCAGACAAAGGACCTTGGCAGTGGATGTGCAGAAGAAAGTAGGTTCCTCTGATATGTTTTCTTCTTTTTGCAAATTTTTATTACAGCTCTGCAGACCAGGTGACAGTGCATTTTATAAATCGGGATGGAGAGCGACTTACAACCACAGCCAAAGAAGGGGAGAGTTTGCTAGAAGTGGTAGTCAATCAAAACTTGGCCATTGATGGATTTGGTAGGTGTTGCAGAAGGGTATGTACTCTTAAGAGTTGTGTCTGGGCTGTGACCAGTGAATACCTGGGAATAGTACAACTGTACACATGCTACTGTGCTCTGGTGAGAACATGGAGCACAGGGAGGATGCATATGCTTCCTTTGCTAATTTGGTCTTCAGCACTTTTGCTCTTCAGTCAGCTTACTCAAATTGCTTAAACTTGGAGCCCTAATTTGTATCCACCCACTGGCAAGCTTCTGTTCCCCAACAGCTGCTTGCTTGGGCTGGCTTACTGCACTGACGTGGCAGTGTGACTTCAACCCTGTGGCTGCTGGGATTTCAGTGGTACTGTGGTTGGTTGGAATTGAAATATTAATTTGAAAACTGATGTGATCCTCCCAGAGCAGAGGCAGGCTGAAGTCTGCATCCATCTAATTTATCTTCCGGCATCTACTTTGACATGCTCTAGATCTGTAAAAGGACACTTTCTCCCAGTCTTTCCAAAGATGATCTCCCTTTACCATCTTTTTTTTTTTTTTTTTTTTTTTTTTTTTTTTTTTTTCTGATTTGCTGTTGTTCCCCCCACTTCTGCACCAGGTGCATGTGAAGGGACATTAGCCTGCTCCACCTGTCACCTCATCTTTGAGAAGGATGCCTTTCAAAAGCTGGATGCCATCTCAGATGAAGAGATGGACATGCTGGACTTGGCATATGGACTCACTGAGACGTAAGCATCCCTGCTGATTGCAGTAGATACTCAAACCTCTCAGACAATCTCAGCACCTGTTTCCAAGGAGACAGGATTTATCCTGTGTTGCAATTATGCCTGTAGAGCTGCTTTCTCTTGGGTCTTTTATCTTTAACAGGAACTTTTTATGAAAAGCTAGCATGGACCAATGTGGGTTGGGAATTTCTTCCCTTACTGTGATGAACCTCACTTAACCTTTTCCTTCTCAGATCTCGCCTCGGTTGCCAGGTGCGCGTTAAGAAGTCGATGGATGATCTGACAGTGCAGGTCCCCATGGAGGTGTCAGACATCAGGAGGCAGCTGGAGGTCGGAAAGCAAAGCAAACAGTAACTGGAAATGACTCCTGCCCAACCCACTTCCTTTAGGTGTGGCATTTTGCTTTTGGTTAACACTGGTGCTCTTTGGGGCTGGCTTGCAGTAGACAATGGAAGCCTGATTTAGTATGTACAACAGTTCAGCAAATCTCTTCTTTAAATAAAGGTTGATGCTAGGATCTTCAGTATGTGTTTTAAATTAAGTGTTTGCTTAAGTGCTCTGCTGAAGCAACTGGATGAAAACATATGGCTTTACATTTCCTTGGGTGGATGACAGTAAACATCTGTGCTGTGTGTGAATCACTCTCCCCTTTTAAATATAGGGAATTCTGCTGTTCTCTAAATAACTGCTGGGAATTTTGTAAGGCCTGGCTATTTGACTGGAGCAGATTTTTCCCAGTTTAGGAAGCTTGAGAAGAAATAGCTGTTCCCAGTGCAAGACAGTGTGCTGATTGGCTTGATGACATAGACAAACTGAGTCTGGTTCACAAGGACATACTGATAACCATTTGAATGCTCAAGTTTCCTGTAAGAATGAACCACTTTCTATAAATCTGAGATGTTACATGTAATTGAATTATGTGCCATGATCTGATAATTTTTTCAAATAATAAATTTTCTCATTACTATATTACTATGTATGTCAAAGTTCTAATAATCAGGCATTTAGACCTGCACTTTCCTGGTAACATCATCCTGGTTACAGTCCAGTCAGTTTGAAGGGAATCTAGGTGTAATATCCTGTTGTCTCAGTTTGTGACTTTTTTCCCCCCTTTTATGTTTAAGCAAATATGTCAAGTATGAATGTTGTAGAGAATTTGTGACATGCAGCTGAGTTTTCCAGAGTTCTGCGCAAAAACATTTTGCTACAGATTTAATTATAACCCAGGCTATGCTTAGCAGCCAATTTAAATAAGGATTCTACTGTTCTTAGGCAAGGTATAAACTGCATAAAAGGCTTATAAATTTAAAGTATTTTTAGCTAATATTAGAGTGTTCACAGTTGTCTTGGGCATAAATTGTAGATTTTTTTTTATCATGAAGGCCTGTAGGGGATACCCTATATGGGAGGTCAGGAACTGCTCAGCCTGTCACATCCCTTTTTGTCTGGCTTTGAAACCGGTGTAAACAGCCCACTGCACACTGAAATCTCAAACAATCAGAGGAGCATACAGCTCCTCCAAAATTTGTAAAACAAATTTTGTACAGAGGGGTAATATCTTGCATTGGACCAAATGCTGTACTTGGGAGGGTAGACATGTTCAGGCATACTAAGCCTTTAGATTTGAAATAAGCAAGTTTAAGCATCCTGGTGCAGAGTAGAAAACATCTTTTAAAAGCCAGGATCACTGCAAGTATATTAAATGATTTTGTTTGGGATAGCCTTGTAACTCTGCCTTCTGCTGGAGCTTTCCCTCATTACGTTCTGGGTTAGAGCTATTGGTTTGCAAGGCAGGATCCACATGGAAAAGTTCAGCAAAACGAGAACAAAATCTTCTCCCCTCCCACAGCTTTTTAGTCTCTAGCATCAAATGCGAACACTGCAACGTGTCTCACAGTGTCAGATTGCATCTGAACGACAAGGGCCGAGGGATGACGACGGTTTAGGGCTTCAACCAGACACCAGGTGGAGCTCGCCCTACATCAGCAGCTCGTGAAACTGCAAGCAGAAGGGAAGAGGATGCGACTAGAACCTGAATTTCCTTGACTTCGTCTTATTTCTATTCTTCCTTCCTCAATCTCTTACACTGAATCGTGACTAGCTCTGTCTTGTAAGGCTCAGAGCAGTTATCCATGTTTGATTTCAGCTGCTACCTCCATACCTTTCCCTAGGGCAGGAGTAATGTTGACATGAGTTCTGGCCCTCTGAAGTGTAGTCTAGTGTCAGTGTGGGGCTCGCAGGTGAAGAATGACATTCTGTATATCCCCAGGTACAAACTTTGGTTTCCTCTCTGGTCCATTCATTGTGCAAAAATATGTACAAAATTTTATGCTGAGAGACTAAGACAAGGGTATACAATGGGGGGATTTTTCTGGTGCTGCACACTTGCTTGTGACTTACCATAGGTTGTAAAAGAGGTTAAATAAAAGCAGTGAAACCACCAGTTTCAGTACCACTTCATGTCTCTATGATTCTGCCACTATCCCTTTGCAAAGCAGAGATGATTTGTGGCTTTGCAGTCCCTCTCACCAGTCACCTCCTGTTTGCAGCCTGAAGCTGGACCACAGTTTGCGGCTGAAAGACCTCACTTTCCTGCACAGAGGCATTGAAGCCATGCGCTGTTGGGCTGGCAAGTGAGGCACTAGCTGTTGACTTAAAACAGTTGCCCTTCAAAGAAAAGGTTTCTAGGGCAGGCTGCTTTGAAATGCAGGTAGCACAAATAGCGTATGCTTCCCTTCTGCAAGTCTAACCCTCAAAGTTGCCACAGGGTAGCAGGGACTATGCTGCACAAAGGGGCTATCTGCAAAGGATGAGGGTAGAATCCCTTCTGAATTTGTCTCTGGAGACCTGGCTTTCCTCACTCTATTGTGGTATGATAAATGGAATTAAGACAGTTAAAATAAACAACTGTAGTTGCCCCTGGGCACTTCCATCAGTTTCAGTCAGCCTGAGGGATAAGGGAACAAATTATACATGCCAAACAGAAATGAAGAGAGGCTGAAGTGCATGACTCATTGTCTCCTCAAGGCAAATGAGCTGGACTTACTTGGCCTATCAGGGCAGAGTGCTGCAGACACTGTGGTCAGTGTCAGGCTCAGTGTGCCCTCCCTGACCTGGAAGTATTCACATACGTTTAAACCTCCCTGAAGAAGACCAACACGTACTTTAACCAGAGCCTTCTGTGGGCTACTTTGTTAAAACAGCAGTAATGTTATCTACTGCCTTCTCCTTGATGTTGTGTTGGTAGGTGTATTCCCCTGAAGGGGAGCTCAAATAATGAGGGCTAGAGAAGCAAGGGAGCTGGGAGAGGGTTCCTTGTGAGCAAGACCCAGTCTCACAGCTTGAGTGGGGTGCATGTGTGTGTACCATGGCATGGTTCGGTTCATGGTATGGTTGCAAGTGCGACCACCCAAGCACAGAAGAGAGGGACAGTAGGAGCAAAGAGAGAACAAAAGGCAAATGCCACATCACAAGCAAATTGTGTCTCTTTTTATTGAAGTAGTTACAACCATAGCTCTGGAAAAAAAAAAAAAAAAAAAGCCTCTGTAGTGTTTGTGTGTGCGGAAAAATGATGGCAGGTGATTTGTACTACAATTATATATACTGTTCATCATACAAGGGCCACCAAGGTGAGCTGGGACAGAGAATACCACATCTGAGAGTTAAACACACTGAACATGACAAATTGTTTTCTATACACCTTGTAAAGTGGACTTGGGGCTCCCTCCGTCCCTACAAGAATGTGGTATGAACTTCGAGTGCTGGGCCAGCTCACAGGCACTGACTGTCACTGGCACCTGGAAGATACTGGATCATTTTACAAAGGTGATGTCCCTTCTGTGCAAGTGCTGAACCGCAGCTGATGCCAAGCAATCCCAGGCATGGCTATGGCATACACTTGGCAACCTGCATGGGACACTTATCCACAAGGATAGCCATTTGATCACTAAGATTCATGTATTTCTCTTGTCCTTCAACCATTCACTAGTAACTGAGTAAAAGGGCTGTCTTTGAGAGAAACCACTGTAGAAAACTCTCACATAACGTTCAAATGAAACATCCTGAACTTTTTAACCTTTGAGACTTTTCCCATCATTTTCTTAATGCCAGTCAAGCTAATGTGGTGCTCTTAGCTTCTTTTTAGAGTGCAGTTGGCAGCATCACAATCCTCAAAGTCCCATCATGGCAAAAGCCATTCTGAGCCTTGTCTTGAGTGGAATCATGGGAATGCTCCAGGAGTTTACTGGCTGCATTTCTTTAGTAAAACAGGCTTCTTAACACATCTCTTCCTGTCACTTTTCCGTATTTAATCCTGCTGGAGTGCACTGGGCTATGCACTTTGATGCGTGGAGTCTTATTACTACTCTGACACAGCATCAGTGCTGTCAAAGCCTGGACAGTCAGCCTATAAAGTGTCTCTCAGCTTTCTGGCTAGATGGGATTTTGCAGCATCCACTTAACAACATTGCTGACTACTTCCACAACTCCTTAACTTCATGCTAAAGCCAAATACTGATTGAGTCCTTTTCAGAATGTCTAGGGATAAGGATTCCCATTCACACTGCCTCTGGAAAGGGCTGGCTGAAATGTCACCATCATTCACAGAAAAATTCACCTTTTACTGAGACTGAAAGGACCATCTGCTCCCAGAGAATACCATAGAAGACAAATACTTATAGCCCTTCTGAAGTGTCAGAACTAGTGCCCTTTATAGTAACTGTGGCTCTGTCAAATGCTAGCTTTGGAGGAGGTATGACAAGAGAGAATCAATATAAAGTTGGAACCAAAAACAAAAACATCTTGGAGTTAAACATTACATATGCCTTGTCAGTGAAAGCTGGGCTTTAGGCTCCATTTGGTGTCTCTGCCTCAAGCAGTAATGAACACAAATTGTTACCACTGGGGGACAAAAGGAAGATGAGCAGAGAGAAGAAGCAGTGATGTGTGGGATGGGGGTACAGGGTCTTCTTCTGGACAAATGAACAGCACTAGCTGTTCATGTAACAATGAATAGCAAATAGCAGAGAATTTTGTGCAAGCTTAAATTCTTTAACCTAATTCTGATGGAGTATTTGCTGTCCTGGTTCTCCAGTCAACCACACACATTGGTGACTGGAGAAAACAAAGCGGAGTTTCCCTTTCCTGCTTTAAAAAGAAATGGATCAGATTCTGTACATGTCAGCTAATTCAGGGATGGAGTCTGGTGGCACTCAGACCAATTGACACCTAGTCAGTGAAGTCTCTGAAGTATAAAAAGAAGGTAAAGGAAAAACAAGATGCCCTCCCTCCCAGCCCAATCAAAATGAATTGTAAACCCCAACATTATATTACATACACATTAGAGTAACTTTACACTTACTGCCAATGCAGCCCACTAGATTCTTCACACCTTGATCATATCTTACAGAATATTTTCTGCTGCATATACACAAAAAATATTCAGTTCTCCCACAGCCATCTCTCTAGACAAACGTCTCTTCTGCAAATGCAACTGCATCACACTTCTCTGTGGTCACCTCTGCCAGTGGCTGGCTCCTGAGCCACTCCATCCTGCTCCGAAGAAGTTCACTTTCCACTGCTTCTGCTTCAGCCATAGGACAGGTCTTGGTTTCATCGTGTTTGAAATATTCCCTGACAGTGTTTCGAATGGAGGCAGGGAGGATAATACGGATGGTGTGGCTGAATGTGTTGAAGCCCTTACTCTGGGCTGGTGCCTGCACCACTTCCACTGGCTTGCTCTCCAGCTCAGTGGGAGTGGAGGCACTTTGGGGACTCTCTTTGTGCTCTGCCTGTAAGGACAGGATTGTTGGTTCATAGTGGTGTCGCCTGGAGGTGGACTGCAGGACAAGGGGGGTATTCTGCCCATAGAAAACTGTCTGGGGGATATGGACTGTCACAGTCTGCAAGCTCTTAGACAGTCTTTGCTCACTGATGCTACTGGGTGAGTCGCTGCTGCTGGTGTTTGCCTTGGAATACTCCTCTTCCTTTTCCACTGGAGACCCCCGACAGCTTTCTTTATTTGGGGCCATGTAAAAAGTTATCTTGGTGCGCTTCAGGCTTTCCTGACTTGGAGGGCAGTCATCAACGCTTTTGATTTCAATGTGCTTCACTGCCTTCTCCCTGTGCTGCTGTTGGCTGATCAGTGGGAATTTCTCACTGCTTGGGCTGCCAGTTGAGGGCTTGGGATTTTGTTCTAGCTCCCTGGCACAATCCTGGCTTCTGAGCCCTGGACCAGAGGCCCCTGCACAACTCAGCTGTCTCTCCTCTTTTTCCCAGTCAGTGTTGGTTAGTGGGCTTCCCACTGCAGCTCTGCTGACAGATGCAAAACTTTTCCTCTCCCCCCCAAAATGGCTGCTGTCTACAGCCTTGGGTTCACACTCACGGAAACTGTCCAGGTCACACAGATGTAAAGGCATAGGAGAGGTGAAAGACTTGTGCCACTCTTTTGGGGACCTCTTGGCAATATTGGGAGACACAGCATGAAGTCTGGCAGATGTGCCAAACATGAATGGCAGGGAGGAGACATCTGTAGGACTAACAGCTGATGACTCTGAGCAGTAGGAGAAAGCACTGTCTAAGGAGCTAAGTGAAGAGGCAGATGGGGATGTGGTGGTGGAGGACAGACTAGAGAAGCTGGACCTGTTGGACAGGCTGGATTTCTTCACCCTAGAGCTGGTCTGAGGTGACTGCCACGAATTCTGCCTGGCCTTATTACCCCCAGGGCTTAGGCCTTCGTCAATCAACTTCTGGCTCTCCACCTGTAGTTGCTTGAGCCTGTGGATGTAGTCTGTATGGCTGTGCATGATGGTCGCATCACAGCTAGACTGGCGAGCCACGGGCTCATGGCTCTGAGCAGGAAGCTGGGAGCTAAGGCAGACACTGGGCTCTGACGAGCACCGGTCCCTGGCTGGGCTGAGCGAGCGTATTGAGCCAATGGAGCAGAAGGAGCCCTCCTCTTCTAGGAGGTCATAGCTATCTGCACTGGTGTTATTCTGGGCTTTGCTTTGGTAGCAGGCTGTGATCTCACTGAACAAGTCCCAGTCTTCTTGCTCCTCATCGAGTAACAAGCTGCTAGATTGTTCAAAAATGGCATCTGTTTCAGGTACCAGGCAATGCTTTGGTCTTTCTGGGTCACAAGCAGAAAATTCCAGCTCATCAGAGGAATCATCATTCTGAGCCAAGCCTATGCCTAGGGCAGAGAACACAAATTAATCTGCTGCCTATGTCTCCCAACTCCATACAGCACCTTACAATCAAGGCAGGGGAAATATTGTCATCTGCATTTTGCCGACAGGAAAGCAAAGATGATCTATTATTTTCCCAGGGAATAGAACAGTACTGGGAACAATACCAAAAATTCTGGGTTGACAACCCAGGATAGTTAACAACTGGATCTCTTTCCATTCAACCTTTTGGTTTAGCTCTATAGAACTAATTTGGAAGATTGCTGGAACGTGGCATTGCTAAGGCTAAACTAAATTCCTGTGATAGTGCTTTAATCTGGAAAGGCTGGAATAGGTTGAACAGCAGCCACAAATCATGTTCAGGGACACGTTTGAGGTGTCACACCTCAGCCCTCTGTTTTCCCCTTGCTTTTTGCCTATGTCTTACAGGGAAAGAGAAAATCCAAACCTGTTGTTTTTCAGTGCTTTTCTTTGGCAGTGAAGGAGAAACAAACTCTTCTGCATGAAAAGTTTACTTATTAAAAGATTTTAACCTTTTCTTGAAGATACAGTACCACCAACTTACCCAGAGATTCCTCAGAGTTTTTGGACTTCTTTTTGTCTGATCTTTGAAACAAGGAAGCAATGTCACCTCCAAAAATCTCTGCTGAGTTTTCAATCAGAAACTGCACTAACATGGCTACCTGGCAAAGACATGAATTTGCAGTAAGTTTCGTGAATATATAGCAAATCAAATAAGTCCCCAAAAGTTCTTTTTTCTTTGACAAAGATGCAATTTCCTATAGAATCTTTTGCTCGAAAAGCTGTTAAGGATGCAGCAATACTTATTTATTAACTACACCTGGGGCAGGAATATGAACTATGTGCCGTGAGTGAGCCAGATACAGAACATTATGTTTTTTTCCTCACTATTGGTAACAAGCTACAAGCAAGCATTCGTCCCCTCTGATACTCCATAATGTTTATTGCTCACTTTGTCTCTGCAGGATAGCTTTAGACCCAGCTGAACTGGCACTAACTTCAGCTTCCCCATCTTTCTTGAACATGCTTGTCCAGAAAGGACTTTATCTGGTAAAGCAACCATGATTTCCCTTTTCACCCTACATAACCTGAGTAGCTAAATTGACCCACTAGCTTGGGCATGACTGCACAGGGGAAAGGATGAAGCTCAGATGCCACTCAGCTTACAATATCACTGACAACTATGCCTCCATTTAATCTACAAAATACAGTGCCCATAAAAAGTGGTAAAATGGAAAGACAATCATGAGGCCACACCTATGAAAAATTACCTTCTTTGTAGACCTGCTCTCCTCCTCAGGCCCAGTGGGACTAGGTAGCCACAGCATATTGGGTGCTATACAAAGAGCCAGGTTAAAGGCATTCATCTGATTCACACGAGAATTCTGCTCAATGTGATGAAGAACTCCAAAGAGGTGTCTGAGTAAGATGAGGTTGGCGTCAGGGAGCTGACTGACTAGGCTGTTAAGGGAGTGATAACAGAAAAACAGCAAATGTAACAGACTGTAAAAATCTGGTCTTCAAGTATTGGAGGTTGCTTCCCAAAGCTTTTGTCCCCTTCTGCTCTTTTGCAACCAGTCTGAGACATTCTCATCTGATAATAAAATAAGACACTTCCCTCTTCAATGTATGTGAGAGCCACAGTTTTACATTCATATTGTCCAACTGTTCTGTTCACAAAGCCTGGGGGGGAGATCAAGGGACTTACACCCAGAACTTGTGGGTAGAAGTCCACAGTGTCTTAACAAAATAAAGACCACCCAAAGGAGTTGCATACAGCTCCATGCCAGCAGCGCATGAGACAATGCCATTGCCTGTGTCCTATGCTATAGAGACAATGCAAGAAGGAGATCCAGGTCAAACAGCAAGGTTCAAAAGCCACTAACAAGAAGAGATTCAATATATCCCACTTGCTCCTAACACACTTTTCTTGCTTGGGGCAGCAGTTTCAAGGCAGTAGAGCTGTTTTCAAGGTTCCAGTCACCATCTTGGTAGGGCTATTTCTTCTAATTGCCAATATAATTATCTTTATTTCGTGCACATAGAAAAGAAGTTACCATTGTTAAAGATCTAATTCCACTAATATTTGATGTACTTCTGGTGACTGAATTACCGTGGTTTTTCAGTTTGCTGGTTCTGGTAATTTGAATTGGTCATCAGAAAAGAATTTTCTTTTTCTGCATCAGAAATGTTAACAAAAGACCACTGAAAGGTTTTGACCAGTGACACTGGCAACCGGCAACAGCTCTACTGTGGCCTAGAGCGCAACAGGAGTCTCCCAGAAGATGAAGTCTATGATTAGGGCCCTACATTTCCCCTTTTCCCACCAAAAGAAGCTTTTACAAAGGCTTTTACAAACCTTTTGATAGCTTCAATTTTATGTGCCCGATTTTCTGTATCCACAGCTTCCATCCACAGTCCGTGCATGTCTGAGGATAGAACACTGTCAGGTATATTTCGGAGAAAATCCTGAATTAAATATATATATGCAGAGCAGTCTGGTCAGTTTTGAATTCCTTGTTTTGGTTTCATGATGCATATAGTTAGTGTGTATTTATATTAAGAAGATAAAATTAGACGCGACACAAATACATTTCTCCTTCCCTCCCCACTTCCAACAAGCTTTTCATTTGCAGCACTGCAGAACTGTGTTTATAGTTTATGGCAGAAGAACATGCTCATGCCTGCCCCTCCTTCAGAACAGGGTTGATCTCTGCTACAGTAGGCCAAGGACTGGCTATGCATAGTTCTGACTGAAATATTTTTAATCAATATGTATTGCTTTTTTTATGAGAGGACTTTGTAACAACTTAACATACATTTTGCATTGTAAAATGCCTGAATATCCTCCCAGTCAACAGCTTTTTATATTAGGTCAACTAGAACAAGAGGTAGGAATGTTTTTGGTACTTTAGTGTCTGAATTGTTCTGACCACATTTAATTGACAATTAGGCTTTTAGGCAAGATAGGCTTTTTCTTATCAAACGTTGTGTCTTATTCCAAGCTTCATCCCCCATCCACTACAATGCCTCTGCTTGGACTTGGCAGCAGTTTTCCTCTTGCTTGCTGTCTGATTAGAGGGTGAAGGCTCAGAGCCTAGATTGTACAAGCCATCTCCTTTGCATGGCCTCTCTGCAGCGCATACAGAGTGGCTGCAGTCAAATGGCACTAGTCCTCCCACATCTCTCTCCATGCTTTTCCTTGTGTCCAAAAAGGACAAAACCCAATTACACTGCAGTCACCACAGGGCTTCATGGCCTGCTGTGTCTAGTATCTGAATTGCTGAGTTCAGGCACTGTCATGGTATTTGGCACTTTGAGATAATTCCTGCATAGAAGCCATGGTTATTTTGGAGGTAGATGTTACTAGAACTGCTGGTGAAGGCTGTTTTGTACAAGGGAGGTGCAAAATGAAACACTGGCCTGAAGGCTACTGCACATACCTGCACATTAAAGCAACCACCACTGGGTCAGACAGATACCTTTGTGCACACAGAAGACAAAGATGTCAGCTGAGAACGTGCCTTGCTAGAAATGGTTTGTGCAACCCCCCCCCCCCCGCCCTGCCCTGCTTTCAGTCATCCCTCCCCGTAAAGACTCATGTTGCTTTCTTACTAAACAAGAAGGAAGGCATGATTAGCTCAGACAGCTGAGTTACTTGGCCCAACATACCGTGATGACAGCTGCAGCCACAAAGACTGACTCTCCGTCCACCTGGACATCATCTCCAGAGTTCAGCTTCTCTTTCAGTTCCTTGCAAGTCTTGGCATTGGCAGAGCGTCTGAAAATGCCCCTAGTGGAGGGACCTTCATGGTACAGCAGGAGCAGCATATCCTAAGAGAAAGCTCAGTTATATAGAAGAACCTAATACTTTATCCTGTTGTTTGTGTATATTATCCCTCACATATAATTAGTCTAAGACCTAGTCAGCACTGGGAAGAGGATAGACGTAGAAGAGGTTTGCCGTGACTTAAACAGGGACAAGAGCCTGTCACCTTAGTTGCACGTACAGTTCACATGGGCGCTCCTATTCTGTGGCAAGCAAGAGTCCAGTGGACTCTTGTAGTGAATGAGATTTAGACAATGTAGATGTATGTAGTCCACTGACACCACAGGCAAATGCTGGTTGTCTTCTTTAAATTCTTGACCGAACGCATCACATTTATGTCAGAATGAACAGCCTAGGCTGTTCTTTACCATGATTGGCTTGGGAAGGATCCCATCAGGACAGACAGAGGATAGAGACAGGCCAAAGAGCTTCCGTGGGGTGGTAGGTGACTGTGAAGGAGGGCTGTCTGTGGGTGTGCTGGTGCTACGGCGCAGGGCCCAGTCAATCAAGGACTTCTTCCTCTTGGTGTGTTTCTGCAGTGACTCTAAAAGGAAACAGACCTTCATTATACATGTGATTGTCCTTCCTACTGGCCAGTGACTGACCTGCAGAGGAGTCAGAGTTCCCAGCAAAGCAAGAACTTTCTATCATCTCATCGATAATAAATACACTGTTAAGGAGGATAGTCAGGTAGAAACCACTGCAGTGAAAACTCTTGTCCATCTCTCAACCATCATCAAAACTCTTACTCATTCACTGTTCTTTAGGGAACCTTACCATCTATGCAATGTTTGAATGGCTTGCAGTTGAAAGCTACTCAGGAACTGAAAGCTAATTCTGAATATATGCACCAACAAATTTAGCCCCTCTGCAATCCCATCCTCTATGCATTCAGTAAGGTATGAGAGTGACTCTGGGACACATGTACAAGGCTTGGAAGAATTTGGCACTGACACTGAAAACAAAAATCTGTCTGGTTGTGCGGCACTTCTGCAGCTCCTACCTCTCTTCAGCTGCAATGGAACGTGGAGCCTGGGTTTCAGGACAAACTGACACTGTTTTTCTTTTGGAAGCTGCTCAAGGAAGGAGGCTTCTGACCCATCAGCCAACAGGGTGTTATTGTTGGTTCCTTGTTGCTGGTCAACAGAATCTCGAAGACAGTTTAATGCGATGCTGAAAGGATGCTCGTGCCCTGTAGAAAAAAGAGGTGTGGAAAAGTGAAAAGAGCAAGTAAAGATGCAGACTTATGTGAGAACAGATCTAAATCTGAGCGAGAGGAAGCAGCCACATCCAATGGCTCTCACTGCAGCCGGACCTTTAAGCAATGTTGCTCAAAATCTCCACCTGAGGACTAAAGAGGCTAGGGTGCCTCTGTGCATATATGATCACTGCTTTACAAATAAGTTCATCAAGTTAAACCTGGCCAGTCACTCTTCATTAGCAGCTCTTCAGAACATTATGGTTAAAGTCTTCAGGAATAGACTTACGAACCCCATTACACTAACAAAATACTGTAAGCATTGCTCTGTGCTGCAGTCAGCTCCCTATGACAGTCTAGTATATAGTGGACAGATAAAAAAAAAATAAGATTGTGGCATGAGAACTTGGAAAACATCATTAAGCACTCACAAATAAACAAAAGTGCAGTCTAATGAACACCAGAATAATAGTTTTAATATGACTACGTGATCTTCAGAGCAAGATCTCCTGAATAAACTGACAGGTATAGACTTTCTTGGACAGCCTGGGGATATATTTATTGAGTTATCTCTGAAAATATAATGCAGCATTAATACAGAGATTATTTGTTTGGTGTAACTAAGCAGTATGCTCTAGGACAACGCTGTGAGCAATGGCTGAACCACTGACACATCCGTCAGAGAAACAAGAAGCAGTTCAAATGCATCTAACAGCTTTGGTTTACATGTTGGATAAATCAGAGTATATCTTTGCTTCCTGGTTAAATCTAAATAGTGAGCTGCTTAGTGCAAGTTCAGGCTGTCTATGAGTGCTGTCAGTGCTACCTTGCTCTCACCTAGCAGTAAGGACAAGTGAACAGGACCCTCCTGCTCTTTCAGTCCCTGACAGAACTGCAAACTCTCAAGGAGGTATTTAAAGAAAATGATCCTAAAACACCACCAGCTTTCCCAGGAAAATTAAACAAAGTGTTCTGAATTTCAGGAAAAGTTCAAATTGGGATTGATTCTTAATTTATCTTAATGGCCAATACCTAAATATGGTTATATCATTGAATAAAAACATAATAATAGAATTTGTTATGTATTACTACAGGAAAAAACAGAGACATGTTTTGCATCCTTTGCTAAATTAAATATTCTGCCTTATTTTAATTTTGCATTTAACCTTACATTTTGCTGTCTTGTTTTTGCCAACAGTTCACAAATGGAAACTATTATTATTGTTATTATTATTATTACTATTATTGGAAAACTCCAGCTTCAGTGATCAATGCTGAGTACTGAATAATCAAAATTCAGAGTTTTATTTTAAAATATTTATTATTTTCTGCTATCATCTGCTACAGATTTCCATCGCTCTCCTCCATTGTGACTGCCTTCAAACCCTCTAAATATACACCTGCTTTCCCTCAAGCTTTGGGAGTTCCTATAAACAAAACACAAAATGTTAAAAAGGAAACTTTTCTAATAAACAGCCTGCAAAGGGCATTGCCTTAGGTGGCCGATGTCTTTGTGTGAGATCAGATCAGTATTGGATTAAAGTGGAGATTCAGAGGACAACAACTATAAGGAGCCTTATGAAACAAATTGGCTTTGATCTTCCATATAAAGATCTTCCATGTAAAACAGTTTCATTATTTATGAACTGCAATGCAATGAAAGATAAATAACTACCAAAAAAGTTAGACAAATATCTTATCTTCTACAGAAAAAGCTTACAAGTCACCAGTGGATCCACCTAAAAATTATGCATTCTTCTGTTATGTCCAGGGGAAAGCTGCTCAACTGCTTTCCCCTGGACCTAGCATGCTTCTGCTGAGTGGCCACCTAACTGCAACGACTTTTTTTACTTCTCACAGAGTCTCAATACAAAATGCTGAAAAGGTGTCTGGAGATGCTCCTGATGATGTTTGGATGGACATCAGTGGATATCTCTATCACAGGTAGTGAAGGCAGACAGAGGCTGCCCCAGACCACAGGCACTGTCTGTAAGGAGCAGCACTTCCAAGAAGTGCTGAACAGAATTACCAGTCACCAAGCAAACAGACCTGAAAGCTCATACCAGCAGCCAGGGGGATAGGAGCAAGCTTTTTTCTATGTCCTACCTATAGGCCCTTGCATCACAATCTCCAAAAGGAAAGAGATTCTTCACCCAGCTTAAAAATCTCCTGTAAATTTGGTTTGTCTACTGAGAAGTGTTGTGATTTCAGATCCAGAAATGCACAGATTTGCTTGAAAAAGGGAAGTAAGTGTGAAGATATTCAAAGATGTCAACATACCTTCATTAAATGTGTATCTTGACACCATAAGAGCCAAGTGACATTCTACATCAGCTTGATACGGTCTCCCTACAATTGCCTTTTTAAGTGAAGGATGCACTGTTTGAGATATTTCTCTGCTACATACACCAGTGTCATTTTTCACTTACTTCTGTGGTGCTAGAATTAAGTGCAAATGGGAGAGCTCTTACCAATGAGAGGGTAAGCGGGCTCATCTTTTCCTGAGATCACCCAGAGATGATGGTCATTTGTCCTGCCCTGTTGGTTGAAGAACAGAAAAGAGAAAATTATCAGGTGAAGCAGACCAGGATGAGGGTCCAAGGGGTTGCATTTTACTCAGAAAACAACAGAGATCTGTTCTGAACAGGCCTGATCTTGGCTGAACAGGCCAAGAGGCAGCAGATGTGTATTGCTATCTGCAGGACACATAGATGGGAGGGATGGGTGCTCTGGGTTGCTCTGTCTGATAGAGAGTGGAAGGGAAAAGGTTCAGAAGAATAGACTGAGCACCATGTGGTTGTAAAATCACACAATGGTTTCCTGACCATCCACCCAGTAGGCTCTGAGTGAAGAAATCCCTTGACACAACCAGAGAAGCACTACCAGTCAAGTCAACATGGTTTTTCACAAATGCTGGTGTCCCACACTGTATATTGAGAACACAGAGTGCAGTACCATTTTCAGCCTCAACAGTCAAATGTATTTAGGTGTGGCTGCCAGGTCAGATTACAGATTGGCCTACTGGGGTTCTTGCTGTCCAAGCTATTCCCTATTTCCCCATCCCCTAGCATGCCGCAGCACTGACATACTTGATGTATTGGCATCACATGTTCTGCAAGCTGAAGAAATATGAGAAATATTCATGTCTCTCTTAAGACTGCAATGCTATGGAGTATGCCCAGACACTTTTTCACAGAATTACACATTAGCATATGACACAATAGAAGTGATTTCCTTTTTACAGAAAGAGAATGAGACTTTCCAGGACTATTTTAGCAATGTGTTCCACACCTTTCCTTGGTATTGTATTACTGGACACTGTAGAAACTACCAAACACTGTAATTGCTGGACCATTGCAATGGGAAAGACTCATCTGATAACATCACTGATTTGTTCACTGGCTATATTAATAATTCTTTGACAAGCTAGACTCAAGCCTAATGCTGGATCACTTTACAAACTTTGAATTTAATGTAGGAACATAAGCATGTGTGTCTTTCTAAATTTTTGCATCCACACAAACTGATTTCTTCATCTTCTAGTCCAGATAGTATCAATGTCTTAATGGTTAGCTACAGCAAATGTAGACTTCTCCGTATCTGCACTGTCCCAAAACCCAGATGTTGCCAGCTCCCCTAGATAAGATCTGGCAAATCTATGCAACAGTCACTTACATGAAGTCCAATCTGTAGAAGCGTCTTCTTCAGCACACTCTCTGCAGTTTCCACATTGGACACATTGACTGCAGTGGTCTAGAAAGGAAAAGAGAAAATGTAGGAAGCCATTAAGAAGGCATGAAGATTGGTTGCAGTTTCTTGTAGCTTGAAAATCTGGCAAAAAAATATCACTCATCTGTCTACTGGCTGTCTTTACTAAATGTTGATGTTTAGAACAGTTGTGTTAATTTGAACTACAATGGAATCGTTGTAGGTGATGGTTATACATTGTGAAAACTATTGTCAGCTACTTCCATCATTGGTTTATATATAAAGGCTTCATCCTGTAGAAAACAAAGGAACTGGGTTCAGATCTGTATTTGATCACATTGGTATTTGACTGACAACAGTGCCATTGTTAGTTCAAAGGGTGAACATGGCATAAAGCTAATAAATCAAGAGGGCCTGGGGTCCCTCTCTGAGAGACGACTTGCTAAAAGATAAAGGTGACCCACCAAGCTTGGTGTGAAGCCTAGAAATGAGTGCTATAAATATAAATATGAAGAGACCAGGACATATTCTAGTAAAATAGTTCAGGAAAATAAGCCAGTGATTCTTTCGGGATCAGTATCTTCACTTACTACACTGAAAATAGGAATTACTGGGCACTCTACCACAAAACATTGCCAATTATGAAGTAAAGCAAAAGGAAAAGAGTACAGAAGCCAGAAGCCAAGAATAATCTTAAGACTTTACTATTCTTTGATAAGGGTCTGGATACCTCATGATTTCCCAAGCCAAAACCCTCTGAGTGGGCTTCCAGCAGGAAGTATGCAGCTGCATAGCTATGCACCCTCTAAAACCTTTTCAGGTGGGACTTGAATTTTAAACAAGGATAGCTGTAGCAGCAACAGCTGCTGTAGTTTTACTTACAGAAGAACAGTTATCAGCATCCAGCACAAAGATTTGAAGGGTTAGATTCTTCAGATATTCATTCTGTTTTATCTCACTGATATGCCTGAAAGTCAAAGGAAAGAGAGGGGCAATATAATTTCCTAAGCAAACTCAAGAAGGACCCTAAAGTTTGGATCCAAGAGATGCAAGAGACCTGTTCCTTGGCACTGCAATAAATACAGAGTAACTACAACAGTAATAATAACATGCAATGTTTACAGAGTGGTCATGTGCTCTTACTAACTTATTAATCTTTCTTTGAGGCCCCAGGCTAGGAAAACCCCACATGGCAATGCTAATGCAGATAGACGTGTCTAGCTTCACACCTTCCATCATTCTTTGGATTGTTATTGTTCTCCAAGAATCAGGAGATAACTTTGCCCCCTCTCTCTACCTATACAAACACTTCTGCCTGAATGTTAGTGGAAATGACATATAAAAACATAACATTTAAAAGAAACAACTGGAGCCTCCAGATGCCATGAAATACAAACTTTAAATCAAATCAAAAAACATCTGAAGAATCAATACCAGTTATGACATTTTCACAGTGATTAGCAAAGCCAACCTCCAGCACCAAAGGAATAAAGGTGTTCCAATAATAATATCTTCTAGTGGAGTTCATCTTTTCTGGACTGTAAACACTACTTTTGCTTTCACCAATGGATTCTACAATCAGGCTTCAAACGTAGATTTTTTTCAAACAGTAGCTAGACACTCAATGTGCTGAAAGTCAGAGGGCAATTTGATATCAAGCATGACAAATTTCCTCTGAGTATTGTAGAGGAACCACCTTGAAGAATGATAAGAGGAGAGTCATTTACCATAGTAATGCAGACAGCCATCGTTCCTTCACGTCAGCTGAGCTGAAGATAAAAAGGGAGGCAGATCATCAAACATGTGCTGAGTGGGTAACAGCCTTTGGAAACTTTACCCAGTTTCATTTATATATAGCTGTAAGTCAAAGTTCCTTCCTGCAAAGCCCTGGAACAAAAGCACAGTCCTTTCCTACTTCTGTCCTATTTCAACAAACAACAATAATAACCACGACAAAAAAATCCCAAGAACAAACTAGACTACATTTCCCGCCTGGGCTAGCATGTGTTCAGATAAGGAACAAATATCTTCCTGTGGTTCTGGAGTTAACTCATTCTGTGGGCCTTTACTATTTTTGTGGTGACCTTTAATTACTATTTTCTTTCTACTATTATTTCCTTTCCAATGTCTGCTGTTCTTAGAAGCTTCTGCTGCCAACATGGGTTACCCAGGTCTCAGTGACATGAAGAAATAGCAACTGTTTTTGAGTTTGGACTAAAACACAAATGGCTGCTTGCATGTCAGAGCACGAGTCCCAAGGCCAGGAATCCATCACCCAGAAGAGAGCATCCTGACCCTTGGAAATTATGAGGCAGCAAGTGTGAAAGTAGGGTATAGTTACCATTTCTTTTCCCACAAGGACAGCTGCCCCACAAAAGGAAAAGCATCAGGCTAGATCAGCCCTTTCTAGACAAGTCAGCAGAACCCCTAAGGTCAGAATGACCCTTGAAGATTGCTGGCCTCCCAGTTTCGCAACAGACTGTGAAGTGGAGTTGCCTGAGCTAGCAGTGACCTGAGCTCCTTGTGATATACCAGCTCTAGATTCAATTTGACCAGGCTAGACTAAGCTCAAGCTAAAAAAAAAAAGTCACACTTTTTGGTGAGCTTTATGAGCTCAGGAGCAACACTTGAATAGCCTTTCAGATGGCATTTGGACATGATCTGGCTTCTCTCTAGCCTGCTTTATGCTCCCCTGCATTTCTGATGTTGGGGTTAGCAAGGACTAAACAGGTCTGCTTGTGCAGACCTATCTTAACAATCCTTGTCATCTTTACAGGCTGTTGTTGTAGGAACGAGACATCCTGGAAGATGACTCCAGGAGCAAGGTTTACCCAAGGAGCTGCCCATGCCACATCAGTGGTGGATAAAGGAATTTGATCCCTGCACAAAGCCATCTGGCATTTTCATTAATGTAACTAAACCATCCTTTGTAGTGAAAAATTCCCAAACTAGGACTAATCTCCTACAGAAATGCCCAGAAAAGTAGTGGATGCCCCATCCCTGGAAGTGTTCAAGACTAGGCTGGATGTGTTCAAGACCCTTGACAATCTGATCTATTAGGTGGCGTCCCTGCCCATGGCAGGGGAGTTGGAACTAGATGATCTTTAAGGTCTCTTCCAATCCAAGCTGTTCAATGATTCTATGAAATGTCTGCTGGCATGTGCTGAAACAACATGTATGTAGGTTATATGATGGCATAAGCCAGTTTGCTATGGCTGGTTTGGATGCGATGTTCCAGTATGTTCTGCAGCAGGGTCAGCCCTCATTACAACACCACTTGCAAGGCATGGTCCTCTGGTTTAAAAACCTCTCAGGGACTAGCCTGCAAATACTTTTAAAATATGACTGTCTCCCAAGATCTAAATTTTTACCACACTGCCTAATGTGAGTCATGCACTCAATGGGGAGAAGGGCTGTGGTAGAGTGTAGGACCCTGAGGGTCCTGCATCCTCAGTCATCATTTCTCTTGACTCATGGAAGACTTGGGCAGCTGCCTGGTTGGAGAGAGGTCTGATGTCTGATGTCTGATGTGATACCTGAAAGTGACAACATAGTTGATGATAGGCCAGCCGATGACAAATGAATTCTCAGGACTCATCTTTTTCTCTGTCACTTCGCTGAGACAGGTGCCGGTCCACACTTCACTCAGATGTACCTGCTTTTTCAGCTTCAGGCTGGCAGAAGACCTGCAATTCAAATTTTGAATTTCTTAGGCCATATTCTAACAACAATGCCTCCAACATTTGTTCATGCTGGCAGAAGACCTGCAACTCAAATTATGAATTTCTTAGGCCATATTCTAACAACTATGCCTCCAACGTTTGTTTGTGCCACCTTCCTGTCCTGCAGATGCAGCAACACTAACAGTCCTCTAAAACTAAATGTCTGGGCATGTGGAGGCCCTGTAGGAGAGTTTTGCAAGTGGATTTTGGTGTTGGCGGCTCCCTTGTGGCTTAGGGCAATGTGTTTCACTAGAGCCACAGGCAAGTAATGATTTGGGCTAATTATTGTTGTAACTATGTATTACATGAAACTGTGGCAGAAACAGTGAGACCAAGAATCAGTTTTCTGTACTTACTGTCTCCTACCCTCATGTAATTTCTTCAAGAAATCCCATGAGGAATAGGGCAAAAAAACTACCTTTTCCTTCAGGAAAATGGAGTGAAACATTAATACCAAGAAGAATTTCTTTAGGTGGAAGGGGGAGATGCCACACTTCAGATCCACATTTTTAAAGAAGAGATGTTTTGATGCCCATTACACAGATAGCTCAGGGTCTAGCTTCAACAGCACGTATTGGGGGGAATGAGTTGAGAGCAAATTCCTTACTTGGACTTGGCAATGATCAGCATGTCACTGAACAAGATCAAATGTCTTTCCTGGGTCTGAAAGCCCACAGTTAGCTGTACGCGCTCATCCAGGATGAAAGTGGAGCCTGGGCTGCTGAACATCCAACTTGGTAGCCCATTGTCTGAATGGGAAGAGGAGAGGGTAGTTTCCCTGGAAGAGGACAAAAAAATGTATGACTGTCAGCAGCTTTTCTCATAAGGTTTTGTGACTGAACACTGGTGACTATTTTGCAACAGCCTGTCATCAGCAGTGCTGACTGTACAACAGGTCCCACACCATCATTTCCTGGGTCTACCCTCACTCTGCAGATGGGATTGTGCTGAACTAACAAGCAATAGTTCTCGGCTGAGTCTTGTTCAAAGACCTTGTTTGTGTACCTGATCCCGACTGACCTAGCTAACCTCTGAGAAATGGCCCTAGATTTATGTAGATCGAAAGTAACAGAGATCCTCCTGTCTCTACACAGACAAAAATGTGCATCTTGCCTGCAGGCAAGGGTGCATATAAAACAGATACTTGCCATCCCTCCACCCCTCTGCAATACTTCTCTAGTTGGAGGGCAGTCTCTATACAAGCGAATCAGAAAACACATGAAGTTTAGGGGTACTACTTTTGACATCATTAGTTTAACTCAATTTCCACCGATCTCATAATGAGGCCTCTTTGATTTCATGGGAGTGAGGTTAAAGCTAGCTATTATCTGCTTTTGAAAATCATTCCCCAGTTACAGAAAAACTACATTCTTCTCTCCTCACCACAGTGACCAACAAGTGAATTCTTGGCTTATACATTGGTTGCCATTGCAAGTGAGAAGCTAAATCACCTTTAAACTTGCTATTAAAAGCTTTCCATGTGCATTAACTGAGCAGTGGGAGCCACATCGTCACACAAGCTCAGCAGTGGACTTCCTAAAGCTGGAGGAGTTACACAGCTTTGTAAACATAACAGCAGGATAGCAAAAAAATCTCACCGATATTCTGGTAGCCTAAGCAAAGATCGCATTGTACCAGCTCCTTCCACAGCAATCCATCATGAGAAATGTTTAAAGTTTCCCTCCCTCACAAAGATATTATTCAGCCAAATAAAGTCAAGAATTTGTTTCTCTCATTTTTTTCACTTTTTTTTTTTTTTTTTTTCTTAGTGCAACTTAAAGGAGGGAGGAATGGCAAAGAAGCCACATAATTTGGTCAGGAGATGACCAAATGAAAATCAGTCCTGACCTTTATTTTAAATGATCCCACAAGATTGACCTCAGATGGTTGTTTCAGAAAAGCAGGATGTACTATGCATCAATTACCTGTGGTGTATTCTTCAGGAGGGCTGGTCAGCATCAAAATGTAAAACAGTTCAGCTTTATCAACTTTTTCTTATAGAAGAAAAAAGATCAAACTATACTAATACCTCAGGAAGTGTTATTTATAAGATCACTATCAGCAGAAGGCAGAAAGGAGCATGGTGTCCCCTTAGCTATGTCTAGTAGTTACATGGTGCTGCAGGAGGAAGAGAGCATGACATTGACTAGGGTTCAGCTCCCATGTAAGGTGAAGGAGCTCAATTCATAGCTAGCACTTGATATTTCAGTGGAAGATTTGCAAGACTGGCATGTCTGTACCTAGCTCTATCTGCTGACACTCCTGGTGCTTTATATCTTAAAAGGCAACCATCAGGACAACACTGGATGGCTCTGGAGCTGCAGGCAAGAGAAGGAGCTTTTCATGTACAGGTCGTCACTTAACCTGTCCACCCAAGCTAGTAGCAAGTGGAAGCTGCTGTCTTCTGACAGGACATGATTGTCCTAGAGGAAGGATGGATCCTCATACCTCTCTCACCAAATGGCCAGAGATGATGCCGCACACATAGTTCTCGTAGAGACTTCCCAGTACTCCCTTGTTCCCCAAAGCAGCTCCCAGCCTCCTCACACTCCCAAGCGAATTTGTGTCTGAAACAGAGCCAAATCTCAAAGCCAGCCCTTCCCACAGGCAGTCCAGCAGGCAGAGCAGAGGGCAGAGAGTTCTCCTGTGGAGAGTCCCCCAGTGGAGAGTCCCCCTGGTTGCAGGGCCAGGATGTGTCCCCAGGGCTCTCTGTTCTCTTGACAAGACTTGTGGCTGGTGCAGCCTTCTTCTCCCTGGAGCAGCTCCTTCCACACCACTCAGCTGGGGACTGTTTATGGTCCCTTCCCCATTAATTCAAACTGCAGCCACTCAATGCAGTCAGGACTGAGGGGACGGGGATGACTGTGCTCTCTCCCAAATCAGTGGACATTTGCAGAACACAGGCAGGCCCATACGCAGCCTCTCTGCACCAAAGTCCACTTTCTGACGATTTGCAGTTGTGCTTCTCACCCACAGCAATGCACTGCTGAACAGAGGAGGCCCTCATGTACTGGTCTCACTTCCTGAGACATGAGTTGTTTCATTTCTTAGGGTACCTCTGTTAACCTTTTCATACTGCTGCTTGCTGTGGGTTAGATGGTAGACTAAACAGCCATGAATCTATCAGCTAAACACACATTGACTGCCCAGCTAGAATGGCACAGGAAGTTTGTCTCATTTGTAGCTCATGTCATTGTCTGGCACTTTACATCCCCTGCACTGCATTTTTAAAGTATGTTGCAGTAAAAAAGAAAATATTCCAGATCTGTCCACAAACCAATTGCCCTTGACACTGTTAAATGAATTTTAAAAACAGTTTATTTTCAGCCTGTATAGGCAGAAAAGTGAAAAAAGAGTCAGAAAGGTATTTCCTTTACCTGGAATGGTACCTTGACTTGCTGAGAGCTTTAGTAATGGCAGAAGGTGTAGATCGTCTTCTTTGGACTATGGGCTTCATCTTCTGCAAGAGAAAAATACTTTCCAGTTAGTTTGGCCACTTTGGAAGCAGATTTGCTTACTGCACTCTACAAGTTCTCTTTTTATCTTGCCAATGCTTATCATACCTCACCATTGAAAACCATGATGTGAGACACTTCCCTTTCTGTACTTACTTTTCTAACACTTGTAAAGTCTCACATTTATGTGGGACACTTCAATCTTTCCTACCTTGAAACACTTCCAGTTTTCACAGCCAAAATTCAAAGTAATGACACAAAATTAGGCAGAGAAAAAAGCATGGGATGAAGGTAAGGAAAACTTCCTAACTCTCTTACCTAGTAGACAGTGGAATAGTCTTTTAAAGAAGGGCATGGAAATCCCCTTTAAAACTGGACTGGACAAAGCCATGGACAGCATTTAATGCCACAGGTAGCCATATTTTATGGGCTGAAGGAATGGATGAGTTTACTTATTAGATTTCTCTCTTTCTTTATTTTCCATGATTTATAGATTCATCACATAGACTATTATTATGTCCCTCTCCAGATAATGTAACCTCAAGACACTTGTATCTTTTTTAACATCCTTAGCCACAATCTTGTATGACACATAAATGAGGTGACTGTAATGGTGAGACTTGTGAGTTAGACATGGTAACCATCCATATGTGTATGTCAACATATAAACAGAAGGTCACGGGTCTTCTTTTAGTTGCTAAATGAATTTTGTGCTGGGGAAAGATGTCATATTTTAGCTTGGGAAACAAATCCACACTTCAGTGGCTCATACTTAGTAAGCATGGGAAAATCTTTCCCTTAGCTCATATCTAATTTCAGCATTCGCTTGTGCTAGAGCCTTAAGTACCAGGAGGTTAAAATTATGTTCAGAATTATTGATCTTTTGACTTCTGAACGTATTGAAATATGGAATATCCAAAGAATAAAAGAAACTAGGATTGCTGGTTGAGGTCTTGTGGATAAAGTGTGTTACTTTTATTAACCACATACTTTTCAAACTATGCTGAATGTAGAAATAGTCATTTCATGTGAACTCATTAGTACAATCTCTGAGTACTTCACGCTATTAGAGCTTGGTACCTTATATTAATCATGTTAACATGACATTCTTATGATGTTAGAGGAAGGTATTATCCACATTTCACTGATGAAAAGGCCAAGAACAAAGGATTACAACAAATTTGGGTGCCCACTGTTCTACACATTGGATCTGCTTTTTCTGCATAGACAGAAAGACTGGATTAGGGGGGTTGTCTGAAGCACTCTCCCTGCTCATTTATTGCTAGAGCTACAAGGGCTCAGCACATCTATAAGTCTGTCTCCTAGCATTTATGTGAGAAATCCCCAAAATTAAGAACAAGACATTAGTAACCACTTCAAAAGTTGGTGGAAGTGATTTACCACACTAAAGAAAGAAAATCTGTGGCAGAGGCAGGGATGGAATACAGCTGCCAGGGAAAGCTCATGCTTACTCACAACCCATTTAATTTACAATACTTTTCTTGACTCCTGTGACAAGAGACCAGGAAACTCATCAGGCAATGGTTTTCTACAACACAGACTGTTGAATAATACCGAATTGTGTCCATCTGAGCCCTCCAAAGCACAGGTGGCTTTGTGAAAAATAATGTATGGTCATATAACTCAAAGCTGGAGTAGGGTTACAAGTGCAATTTAATTAAGTCATTTTCTAATGCATGAATGCTCAGCTATGCAACATCCCTAATGCTCTCCAAGAGGTTCTTTATGTATGAGTACATATGTAGACTGAGGGACAGATGGACTGCAGCTTCTCCCTCATTCCTTGATATGGCCTTGCCAAACAATATTATTTCCTTGGAAGTTTCACAGACAGAACTAAATAAAAATAACACAAATATATATATATATGTTGTTTTAAAGTCCATACTGAAAGAGAACATCAGCCTTTCATAGGTGCCTTACTAAGATAAAATGTTCCTACAAAACATAGTACAGTAAAGTATCAATCATGCCATATCATAGAGTGTGATTGCTTGGTGGAAAACCCCAACTGGCTGTCAGCTGCAAAGGTCTCTTGAATGAATAAAGCAGGCATGCAGGGAGATCTAATGCATCTCTGGGCCAGGGACTTTAACATTTTGAAAGGCACTGCAGAAAAACTTTGGAAGTGACGAAATACGCTGCTCCGAAGAATCCTATGGCATGTAATAACCTCACTGTAGATAAAACAATCATTTTGGCCACCCCAAAACTAGTCTTCTCTGTGGTATAAGGTGGTAAAGAGCAGCAATGATATACATGATGTGTGCGTAGCGTAGGAGGACATTTTACTCAGAATACATTTCATGGGAGATATCAGAAAGTCAGGATTTACTATACATCCAATAGAGGAAAAAGTACTAGTGGATTTCTTCTTCTGACCATCAGGAATGGTTGTAGATTGTATCTGAATATTGGCAGCAATGCCCTCCAAGAAGCCTTGCCTTTGCCCATGCTTTCTCCAGAGAAGTCTGAGGACTTTTTCACTAGCACTGCTCTGCTTCCAGCAGCCACTGGACTACCTATGAAAGCCTCTGAATCAAGACAGAACTTTTTTTTTTTTTTTTTTTTTTTTTTTTTTTTTTGTGAAATGTGACTACAAGACACAAGTTATTCCCCATACTCACTATCTCCAAATAAAACACTGAGATCATCAGTTGCACGGAGGTCCAGTTGACTGATGCAAAACAGACTCTAGGGCGAACAGCAGACTGCTTTCCAAATCCTCATCCAAGGTCTCTGTGACCTCAGCCAGTCGAGTAGCCTTGGCAGGACACCGAGATGATGGCCACAAAATCACAGAAGTGGCATCTTACTGAGGGAACAGGACACAGCTGAATGGCATAATCCCATGTTTAATATACTTTATTTGCATATTTAGTAGAGGAATAATAAATTGTTCTGTAGCTGTGCAAGGTTAAACAGTTGCTCATTTCCTCCTTCCTTAGCTATGTACCCCATTTCATGCAATTTTGGTTTGCATAGGCTAGCCAATGTAAATGATGTATCTTTAAGAAGCTGCTGGACAAGGAAAGAGTCTCCTAACACTTTGCATGTTCTTTCAGTGACATGTAAAAAGTGCTCTGGAGCCTGCTTAAATATCATATGACTTTTAATACCAACATTTGTTGTCATATGTCACTAATGGAAGGACATTAAAAACCACACACGACAGCTCTCTATCATCTGATATTATCTGCACTCTAAATCTCATGATTACATGACAGAACATGCCACTCTATTCAGTACATGCACCTCTGCTCTAGCTCTGCTGCAGAGAACTGGTGGACTAGTCTTGCCTCTAGATGTTGAGCCTCAAGCTTTGCAGGAGTCTGGTTGGGCTTTCATTACACCAAAGCCCTAAGGGAAACCTTGTACCACAACTGGTCCTCTTGAATGTTTTTCTTGTCCTACAGGTCATTGACTCTATGGACTGACAGATAAAAGTTTTATGAGGATGAACTCTTGGGTTCTTGCTCTTGCTTGGCTGGTAATGAGAGTAAGAAGACTAAGGAGAGTCACCTTCCTGGTGCTTTCATTTTCCTGTTAACAAGTGAAGCAGAACTTTTATTTGCCTCATGCAGTTGTGATTAAACTTAAGCAATTGATGGTGGTAATGTAAGCTATCCTCTTTGAGGTGATCTCTGAACATGTCAAGAATTCTTTTGTGAGAATTAAATTGAAATGCAATGTAAACATTTTCACAGGTGCAACAACAGGAGAAAAATAGGTCACGTTTTTCTTTAATGTGATCAATACTAATGGCTAATTAGTTATTAACATACACATGAACAGCTCAGAGACCACTCCTGTAACAAATCTGAAGCATCACACTGCACTGCCTCTAAAGGATGGTCTTCACTAACCAGAACTGGAATCGCTGAATCAGCATCGCCATCACAGGTAGGTGGCCCAGATACTCACTTCATTCCCATGCACTCTATGGGATGGGCAACTCCAGCGCCTGCCTCCCATTTTACTACATGGATGAAACACCACAAGGCCTTTGTCTCAGTCAGGAGCTCTCTACATGGCCACAGACTCCTTGCCCTCCACAACTGCTAGAGCCTGGAGGCAGCTGCTGGTGAGTTGCTGGGGCTCACCTGGACAGCATCACACGTTTCCGCAAAAGCAGTATTTTCAGATGAAGAGTACACTTTGCTGTGCTCCATCATGTTTGAGCCAGGGAGTCTTTTTTGCTGGAAGTCAGCTCTGTTCACACTAACAATTAGAGAACTGTCAAAGGGCCATAATCTGTGCTGTTTTGTTACCATGGAAACAGATACTCATTTACCCAACATACTCTGAAAGTGCTTGAACACTTGCAACACTCCAGACTGTGTTTGTGCATTACTCATCTCAGAGCTGCCAATTTTAGCTGTGTATTTCTTGGCTCTGGGAAAGTTGTGAGTCTAATACCCCTCATTCCAAACCCATGTAAGGCCTGCAATATCGGTTCAATTGGCCAGCATGAGCAGATTCCACGCCCCCGCACCTTCCCTGACCTCTGTGCTTGAATGTTATTCTTCAGATAGTTAAGGTGGGAGGGAGCTGAAAAATAATGACACCTGCTCAGTACAGGGTGGATTTTCCTTCTCTTTATAGCTGGTCAAAGTTTGTAATGTCTGGGTTAGTTCATATTTGGTTTAGTTCATATTCAGAAACTGATTTTTTTTAATAGTTCAATTTCTCTGCAAAACATAAATTATTTTTTTCTGAAACTCTGACACATGTTTACAAAAAACACCATGTGTTTTCTTCGACCCCAGCAGCTCGTGCAAGTTGACAAGACCAGTGCATTCTGCCAGCAGTAGCGGGAAGCTGCCTGGTCAGACTCATCTCTATCGGTCAGTGCAAAGCAGCAGGGAAACACATCTCTATCACTCACAGGCTGCTTGTGCTATGAAAGACAGTAGGTTATGAGGGCATGAATCAGAGACCCTAATTCTAGTCTGAATGTGGGAGCTAGACAGCCAAGGCTGACAGTGGGTTGGCTTGGCCATCTGCGAGCCCAGGACTTAGGGTGGTGAGGCAACTGGAGGTTGCCCAGAGAGGTTGTGGATGCCCCATCCCTGGAGGCATTCAAGGCCATGCTGGATGCAGCTCTGGACAGCCTGTTCTAGTGGTTGGCAACCCTGCCCTGAGCAGGGGGGTTGAAACTAGATGATCTTTAAGGGCCTTTTCAACCCAGGCCATTCTATGACTACCTGCATGGTAAGATGTGGCATAGCTACAGGACTTTGAATTCTATGTTAAACCATACAATACGGGCTTCTGCAACGCTAGAGACTATGGCACAGGGTGGGTAAGCTGGCACGGAACAAGGATGTTTTCCCATAGAAACATGCTGGACAAAAAGCTTTAAGATCCTTTGTGGTAGGAAGAATTCCCTCAGAGCCCTCCTTTCATTTTACTGGAAGGCTCTTCCAAAGCAGTGTTTCCATAAAAATGTTTGTTTTCAATGAATCTGCATTTTCCAGGGAAAAAATACACCATTGAAAAATTTGTGGGTAGTTCACTGGCCATGGGGTATGTCATCACTAAAACAGACTGTCAAGCCAGTCTGAAAACAAATATCAGTGTAGAAATAATAGTATGGAGCTCTGCAGAGCCTCTGCCACTACACGAGGTTAGCTAGGGGCTTTAAAGCTAGCCTGGTACATCCATGCCACCCTGCAGCTAGTAGTGGAAACGTTCTTTATGAACACTGAATGCAGAAGATCAGTCAGTTAGCCTGTGCCCATCCCATATGCTCTCTGCTGAAACAAAGATGATAGCTACTGCCTCCCTTTTCTGGACAAGGGAAGCATTGTACACAGACTTTACTAGTTGCCCCTTGCTAGAGATGGACGTAGTCTAAAAATTAAGACATGACTTTAGATCCAGGACATTTGCCCCTCAGTGTCTAATCTGTTGTGAATGAAAAGTCCACCTACCCCAATGAGCTCTGAATTTAGCTTAACCATTTCCCCCTCTGTTCCTTTCTATGTGATTGTTTATTGAGCTCTTACACTGACAAGCAGGATTTAAAGAGCTCTGAAGCTGCATTTTATTACAAACCATCATATGCAAGTTAGACCAACTTCACACCTGACACTGGACTAGCTTTCCTGTATTCAGGGGAGTTAAAAGCAGTATGATCAGATGTAGGGAGATAGTTAATTTAGGTCTACCCCTATTTTCAGCATATTGATGTTTCACCATGAGTTTTTGCATACTGCTGAATGGAGAAAAAGGACTGCAACCCTACCAAAATGTCACTAGTATGGCTGTAGGTACCCAGCTCACAATTCCAAAGGAGACTCACTTCTCCCACCACTCTGACCTTTTAATTTCTGCTACTTTTTCACATGGAAGATTTGGCTCTCCGCGTCAATCTCCAAAGTCTTAGATAGTTTACTTTCTAACTGTGAAGACAGTGAAAGGGTATCATATCCTCTTAAATATATATGTGTGTGTTCATAAATGTGGACTCCAAGTCAATTCCATGCTGACATTTAGATCAGTTAGGGAGGCTTGCATTGCTAAGGACACTGTCAGAAATAACAATACATCAGCCACAGTGTCTTTGATTATTTGGAGTATCACAGATTGCTCAGAGCCAATAACACCAATATTATTCTCATTCTTGGATAGGTCTTGTGAAACACTCTCTTCCTATGAATACTCTCATCACAGTATTGGTATGTTGTGTTAGAGAAGATAGCTGATCTCTGTTATTAATCAACTGATCCCAGTAAATACACATAAAAGCAAAGGTTACTGCAGAAATGTAGCACATGGCTATTTAGCTCTAAAAAATAGTAGAGAATCCAGTTAAGAGTGCAGAAACTATTAACTGATGGCTTGGGCTTAGATCCATCCATGTGAAAAAAAACTGCTGCTACTCTTCCATCCAATGAGTTTATGTTAGCAGCAGCATTCCTGCAGAAGTATCTTAATGTGAGATAATGTGAAACACTTCTGGATTCAGCTCTGTTATATCCCTTGTTTATGTGAATGTAGAATGCTTTACAAAGTGCCTGTATAATACTGCAGTTGCATTTCTAGTTAGAAAATTGTATTAGAGAGAGATAAAGAAAGAGAAGGAGATACTGCTCACCGCAAAAAATGACATCGCATTAGGTTACAAGAACAAGAAGTGGGCTTGTCATTTTATCATGCTGATTGGCATTTAAAATTAGTGTAGAGAAAAAAGTGCTTGATTAATAACTCTATAAATGAAATCCTCCCGTAATCCTCAGGACTGGTGTAAGACCAGGAGGAACACTGTGCAGCAGAGCGGTCCACTGGCATAATTCACCAGGCACAGCGGGAAGGAAAATGAAGCCATGTACTATCACCCCACCCTGAACCACCAGTACTACCTGCTGCTGTAGTCCTTCCACCCTCTTGTGTACTGTGTTTGTACAGCTGCTGTGTCTTTCCCCCTTGTTCCCTGATTTCATTTGCCACCTGAGAAACTGCAGACTTGAATGTGACCCCAAGACCAGGAGCAGTTTTACCAGGGGCTCTAACAGCTGCTGCCTTGGCATCATTCCGTTTGCCCTTATATGGCAAAATCCCCTGCAAGATGCCCAGTACCACCTTACTGGGAAGCAGCCTCAGACGTGTGTTCCGGCTCTGCATTTCATCCAGGTGTGCCCATACAACTCTCTGCCAGTCTGATCTTGGGTGATATAGGCTTGAAAAGCCACACTCTTTCCCTACACCATACCACCAGCCCCTTGAAGAGGACTTGTTTTCTTTG
Source organism: Oxyura jamaicensis (assembly GCF_011077185.1). NCBI lineage: Eukaryota > Metazoa > Chordata > Aves > Anseriformes > Anatidae > Oxyura > Oxyura jamaicensis. The sequence continues at coordinate 223,616 of NC_048896.1, forward strand.
AAGCCTTGATTTCCTGCCCAGCTTGCTACCCATAATAAGATAAAACCTCTCTAATTCTCCTCCATGCATCCCTTAAAAGGTAAGTGTTTGGAGTCCTAGGACTGAGACAAAGGCCTGGGCTGTGGCTTGGTTCCTGTGCTGGTTTCCCCATTTTTGCCCAGTTCCCAGTCAGAGGAAGATGCTATATATACCAGAGATCTGTTATGATGGTGATCACGATTAGGCACTGTTAATCAGCTTCCTTCCAGCTTGCTGCCAGTCAGGCAGGCCAGTACAGCTGGACGGCCAGAAGAGAGAAGGCCCCCCAAAAAACACACTGCAAGTGAACCTGGAGGTCCTGACAGGACCAGCTGTGTCCTGCACAGACTACTGGTCTGAGACCTCCCCTGCCTCCTGCTCCACTATCCCAGCATGAATGGGACTCCTTTGGGCTTTGTGGAAGGGGAGGGAGATGGAAAGACAGGAGACTGTCACAGACCTTGCTGAGTATCTCCAGGACTGAGCAGAGGCCAGTAAAGATGACCAGATCCTCAGCTGAGGTAAATCAATTCTGGTCCACTGTAGTCTGTAGCATTACGCACATTTAATGTAGGTGTCTTCAGAAGACATCTAGAAATTATGCTAAGCCTAACATTTTTTTATCTGTGAAAGTACAGTGCCTATTTACATTAGCAAACAGGAATGATGTCAGAAGGTGGATCAGCAGTGCCTGTAGCACATGCTGTAAGGCATGTAACAGGGAGTGAGTCTGCAGATGTAGACAAAGTGAGCTAGGCAGGAGATGAAAACATTCATGGAAGTGTTGACTAGAGGAAGGAGAAGCACATTGTAAAGAAGACCTTCTGTATCTGTCCTTCCCTTAGTTTTCCCCAAGCTGGAGAGCATATGACGACCATGAGTGTCAACAACTGTAACAGCTGGCTTCACCAGGGAGCACGTGAAATCTCAGGGCAGAGGGCTGAACATGTTGCTGTGCAGTTCAGTTTATTTCCTGCAACTTAATCACTACTTAGGTTGAACTGTGTTAACTCTGCTAACTGTGGGCTATCTTCTGCCAAGGGGGGAGGGGTGTCAGGATCATCCTTCACAGCAGTAGGGCTGTGAGATGCCACAGCTGGATTCTGTTACAGAACCTACTGCAACTTCCCCAGCTGCTGAGACCTCTCTGCCCACCAAGTCCGGGTGCAATCCATCAACAAGCGCAGACTTTGCTGGTCTGAGCAATCCCCTCAGGGTGCAATCCCCTCTCAGTCCTCAGTGTGACAGCAAGTACCACATTTTGAAAGGAAGCCAGCCAAAAAATAATCTATTTTGCCTGCTTGGTTCCTGGCCTACAGCACCTCTACAGCTATTATTCACAGCTGCCGTTGCTCCACATTCTCTGTCTCTGTGCAGAGCTGGGCTTTTCAGGCAAGCTTCACACCTCTGTCATATATTCCACCCCAAGATACCGGATGAACCTTTTCCTGCAACTCAGAATAGCCAGGAGAAAATGAAGCAGGCTCAGACCTCCAGCTCATAGTACTCACGCGCCAGCTGCCCAGCTTCTCATTCCAGGGACAGAAATGTTTCCAGCAGCTGTAGGAGCAGCTCCATGCCTTGTGCCGTGACTCCACCCCATGCCTAGCTTCCAAATGGATGCCATGTGGGCATCCCTGCAGTGCGTGAGTCCTTTGTGCTTTCTCTAGATACACTCCAGGGCAGGTGAATGGGGGAAGAGAAGCAAACCCTGAGTGTCTAGAGGAATACCTACAAGTGGCCAAGTGAGGAGCTCTTTTAGGACTGTGACTACTGTCAGTGCAGAAGGACTGGCACAGCCTTTTTTCCAAGACAGTGGTGTCCTTAGCAAAGTGGCTTTCTGCTTTTCCCTCTATATAACTGTTTCACCATGATTCCTTCAAGTTCATGGGTTCTAAAACATACTACAGTTTTTATTCAGCCAAACACTTCTTTACCTGTATCCTATACACGTCCACTTCAGCTTCAAAGTGACTGCTTGGAAAATGGAGAAACTGAGGCTCAGAACTAAGACTTAAGTAGCATGTCCACAGTGGTGCAGAAACGTACTGACAGAGCCAGACTTGGAAGCTAGGTCTTCCTTCTGGGAGAGGTCAAAGCTAGATCTCCTTTCTCCTAAAATCAAAAGTTACATATTCCCCCAAAGTTATCATTGTGACATTTTCAATGCAAAAACAAGACCTACATGGTTCCTGCCCAAGGAGTTTATCCAAAGCACAAACCAACAACATCTGTGAGCAGACAGAATCATAACAGATCAAATCTCATGGCATATTACTAGGAATTCCTGATACCTAAAAATCTGCCATCCTCCATCTGTCCGAAGAAGCAGGCTCCTTTATTAACGCTGGGGAAGTTTCTCCGTAACAGAGATGACTCATTCCATCTAACAAGGAGCAATTCTAGGCGCACACACAGCTCAATTAACACTACACTAACTGCCCTGTGCCTCCCAGCACCCTGAGACACGGGCAGTCCATTATGTTTTCTGGCTAATGCAACACAGTTCCAGTTCATCCAGCTTATTTTTTCCATATTGCTGCACTCACGTAAGGACATGCCTGTCTGTCCATTTACATTTTAATGGTTCACATTACTTCACTCCAAACAGGGTGAAAATTCAGGATACAGAAAATAGGAAAAAAAAATAATAGAAGTGCAGCTGTTTTATGATCTCTTTGGGGTGAATTTTGTCACCAAGGGCACATGGTAAAGCATTAACACTTCCTTGCAATGCTATGGAGAATATTTAGCTCTCTTGCCACCACTTTAATCCTTTGACCTACTTTATATCCATAGTTAGCTCAATCAGAGGAAGAAGTGTAAAATAATGTTGAGTGGCCACAGCACATTATTTTATTGTGGATGCAAGTCCCTTCAAAGAGATGGAGTAGAGTTTAACGTGAACTCAGACCTATGAAACTTGGGTGTAAATATTTATCTGAGATGTTTTACACAAGTTTATCTTCAGATGTTGTTTCACTAATTGCTTCCCTCTTCCTCACTGTTAAAAAGCAGCTCCAAACAAACTCAAACATTTCTTAAAATACACAGGGCCTGATGGCACTAAATCAGTTTGCAAGGACACACTTTGAAACATTTCCTTTTCCTTCCAAGAAATGGAGCCCTGCTGGTTTATTTTAAAATGTCCCATATAAGGGGTCTGGGAGAAACAATTCTCGGCTGCCAAAGGCCAAGTGAGTTTTCCACCCAGAGGTGACTGGGGACTAGTTTGACTCACACTACTCTATTCCATCTCATTTTTTCCCCCTGCTTCCATGGGTTATTTGTGCCTGCAGGGCCTTCCTTCCTCAGGATTGCTGGCACAACATTTACAGCAGATGGCAAAGAATGAGGACGTCCTGAAAAACAGAGGACTGACACCTCATGGAAACACCACAGGCCTTCCAGACTGACACTGATCTTGCTGAACAGTGGATGTATTGGCCCACGTTCTTAAATGACACTGCACTGGATCCCAAATCAAAACACTTTGAATTTGTCAAGGTTTGGATCTGTGTTTCCAGTTCCTGAACCCAGCCGTGCTTGCATAGTGCCAGCCTCCACCAAAAGAGCGCGCACGCATGGAGATTAGCACAAGGTTTTGGTCCCTTGCTCTAACACTGCCCAGGGTGTCCTAAAACCAAGCAAAACTCTTAGCTGCCACTCAAGCTGCAGGACAGCTACCTAAAAAGGGACACCAAAAGCTTTAAGCAGGAAAATAAACAGTGGCTCTGTAAACACCTGGGTACCCAAATGGAGCTCTGTGCTTCCTCGCTATGGTATCCAATACCAGACAGATGTGATAACTGGTGAATACAAGAATACTAAAAAAAACAATACTGCTATTTCCAAGCCCCTGTCCAATGATACAGTGACAGTGGACAGAATCTGTGAAAATGATGGGCAACTGCTTCTGAAAAATCTGTTGTCGGTCTTTTCTCTGTAAATCTGAAGGTTCAGCACAAGAGCATGCATCTACATATTGTGTGACAACAACAAAAAAATGCACTGCAGGAAGAAATGCTTAGTCCCGGTGAGGATGATTACTAGCTATCACCTACAACAGGATCAGGCTATGAACATTTTAAGGGTGCACTTGGACAAAACCTTTTTTCACATTGATATAAATCTGAAAAGCTTTGAGTAACACAAATGCAAGTCTCTTATCCGTAGCCAGCACAGCACAGAAAATGCTAATTGATGGAAACAGAAGAGATCGATAAATATCAGTGTTGATTTAGAAATGTTTCTGTACTTTGTGCATCTGGGTTGCAGAAAAACTAACAGCCACTGGAGGAAGCACTTCCCCCTGCTAGTACCAACTCAGGAGGCCAAAAGTAGTGGGAAAAGTAAAACCTTGTTTTGCAAAGTATTTTAATCTATTCTTGGAGGTCCTGAAGGTTTGGCAGCAATTTGGATGTCCAGGGCTAAGTAAATTTGAAATATTTACTAACAACAGATTAGACATCGTCACCTGTTGGGGTTTTCCTGCAGTGCTCATGCCCATGGTGAAAACCCACTGCAACTGACTTCACTCACATGTTTTGATACAACTTTAAAATCTCATAGTAGTAAAGGGTAGTAGTAAAGGGATTCTTTTCTCATCTATTTCCTTCCTTTGAATCAATGCCAAAAGAACCCAGGAAACTCTCACCAAGAACCCAGGAAACTCTCACCAAGAATACCTTCTTGCCTCTATAGCTCTAAAGAAAACCTCTGCATAGCTCTACACGTGCATTTGATCTCCAATGTCAGGTGACTAATTACAAGACTCATGTGGGAAATCAGTGGGTGCACACTTCTAAAAAGCCCTTTAAACCTTTAATGCAGGCGGGTACTTTGGAGCAGAAGTTTCTATTTTGGAGTTAGATTTATATATATAATATTGGGAGGGAGCTTACCAGATTTCACAGCATAAAAGTTCATAATTGAGGCCAAAGTAAATTAAGAACCAGACTCTTTTTTTTTTTTTTTTTTTTTTTTAATGCAAATAAATGGTTCACTGAATTGAGATTTGGAAAAATGAAAAGCTTGCAGAGCAGCCAAACCTGAAGAACAGAAGAATGTAAAACACTCCTTCATGTCTTTAAAATAGCCCCTTTTTCTTTCCTTCTCCTGGTTCAAAACTCCTCCTCCTGCCATATTAAAAATTAAAAATTCAAAGACAGCTGGATCTGCTCAATTACAGAATTACTTCAGCCTTTCCAAAGCAGAGCTTCTGAGCTTGAGTATGCAGGCCCAGCCTCTACTAGGGACCAGATTATCTACCAGCACCTGAAATGCACAGTACCTGTTCTCAGCAGGTGATGCAAGAAGACACAAATTGCATGAGGAAGTGAAAATGTTAACTACAAAAAGTTATGAGACAGCAGCGCTTAAGGTCCATTGAGCAGGCAGCACATCTCCACTTGAATGCAGCTCTCCCTCTGCCTAGCATCCCAGAGGATGCACATTCATTGTGAGCTGACAAGTTCTTAGTGGACCTCCGACACATCCCTGACAGAGACTGACCAGACACACATCACGTTTGTATTTGCCTTAGCCTTCTCTTAGGGGTAGAAGCAGGCTTACTTCCAAGCCACCTTCCCTCAGCCTGAATGAAAATATGTGCATGAATGGTGGTCCCCAAGAAAGGTCCCAAGTTCCCACCTTATGAATAATCAATCTTGTTGCAAGCAAAACATCAGTGAGTAACAGTCCTCTTCAACAAGTAACTGCCAGCAGACTTTGTTGCCTGTGAGTTTAAGCCTGGTGTTTCACATGAATGTACAATGATTAAATCATTTTATTAGCAGCTTAGACTTGGAAGAGAACTTGCAAAGAGGCAGCTCTGTGCATCTGGATTCCATTAGAGCTGAACATTAATCCCTTTATGACTTATAAGTATCCCGTTAGTGCTATACAGACTTGCAGTTGTTAAATTGCATTCTTAGAGCTGAGTGGCTGAAAAAACGGGCTAATAACAACACCTTTTTCTAGCACATGCACCATGAAAGGCAATTTCTGCTTTCTGTTGTTTGCTCATCTGCCTGTCAGCAACAGGACGGCTAACACACTTACTAGTAATATCCCCTGATGAACCCCTCCTCAAAACTCATTTTAGGTTTGTGCTGAATTGCAGGATTTAATCCCACAGAAATTTGCAGTTGATGAAAATGAGCATCCAAACATCATGAATTTCAGTGGAGCTGCAAGTCTAAAGTTACATGAGCTGGGCAAATAAAAGCAGACTTTGGCTCAAACAATTGCACATTTTTGCCAGTTTTTTGTAGTTGCAGGAAGACATTAGGGGTGTAACACTGAAAAAGGCCAAGAGAGACATCACTGAGCAGCTAGGCAAAAAGATCAGGAACGGAAAGGCAGGCTAAGGTCCATGTAAAAAAGAAGGTGTGAAGGAGGGGCCTGAAAACAGCCTGAAGAAATGCCAGTGGACTGAGAAAGGGAAGGAGAGAGGCTAATTACAGAGGACAAATAGCTCAGAGATCAAATAACCTGGAAGTCAGGATGGTCGGCCAAGTGAGGCTCACAAGGAAATATGTACATTCTTACAGTAAAAAAAACGCCTCTTGCTACGAACCAATGCAAATAAAGTTGTGTAGTGTTAAAGAACATCTTCCAGTTTTTGGATGGCAGAAGAGATGGAAAAAGAAAAGCAGTGAAATGAAATTATTCCCATTAAGACCCTTGCAAGAGGCTGTAATAATTATCCTATGGGAGCAACTGGTGCAGGCTACTGCAGAAAGTCATAGATGAGCCAAGGAGAAGAAATGATTAAGGCAGAAAACACCTTGTTTCACTCAAGTCCATGATACAATGCCAGTGCTACGATTTATAAGAGTGGGTACAGCATCACCAATGAATCAGACAAAGGCTACATACATTAATGACTCTGCATATCCCGTGCACGGGCACAGGCTTGGATCAGGGAGGCATTTTTGCTCTGTAGCACAGGGAGGCATAAAGTAGCCATGGGGACGCAGAGGTCGCAGCCAGCCTGCACTGGCACTGGGGAGCGCAAGTGGCCGTGGGGCTTTTCTGACATGTCACTCTCTATGCCTGTATTTCTGGTGCAGTCTAAAGAAGCTGGCAGTGGAAAACTCTGAGAAACATTCTATTTAAAGATGATTCTTCTGATTCATATATTTTTCCTCACCTTTGTTTTTCCCCAGTACTTCTTTTTCACTTTTGCCTTAATCTTTACAGGAACTAGCATGAAAACTCTATCAGCTTAAGCTAGGACAAACATAGGGGACATTAGAGGGCACACAAGACCCCAAAAGCTTCCTAACCTGTCCCTTATACTTAATTCCCCATCACTTGGGTTTAACACAGGTTTATGTGTAAACTCATACCTCCAGTCATGAGCGCTGTGGGTCTCTGAAAAATACTTTATAATCTGACAGAATGTTTCTGATTTTGAGGAATCCAGAGCAGAAAACAATTGTCCAGCAGGATTTACAGTAGAACTATAAAGATAGTGCTTATCTTTTCCACCACTTAGCTGTTAGTCCCTATCAGCTTTATTAATTTTTAATGGGAAAAAATTGCCATGTGTAGCCTGTTTATTTACTTTCCTTATGCAAACACATGTGCACAGACACATGCACACATAAACATACATGCACAAAGCTCTTTCGTTCATAAACTTCCCAATAGACACTGCAGCCAACTTCAAAACCAAACCAAGCCTTTCAATTGGAATTATGAAAAATAAGTTTTAAATCACAAAAACATCCTGTTTTGCTTCAGTTTCTCTCTCACATGCCACAGGCTGGACTCCACCCTGACTGTTTTCAGAGGGGCTAATTATGAGTGCCAGGTTTTGGAAACTTTCATGTCATTATCTGTCCTGCCATTTGCTCTGAGAGAAATGTGAGAAGGGGTAGCACAGTGTGGACAAGAACAGAGAGACTGACCCCATGCCCATGCACACCCATCCCTCTTTCAGTCCTTTCTCCCACAGCTCTAACACCCCTCATGAGAAAATACCAAGAAAATGAACAAAAGAGTGTTTTTGTTTGTTTGTTTTGTTTGTTTGTTTGTTTGTTTGTTTTTGTTTTCATCACAGCAACTGCCTGTTCTTTGGCTGAAATGGAGAAAGTGCGGTTAAGCAGACTTTCTATATGCTGTTCAAGGCATAAGTAATCATAGTGAAGATGCTTTCACAGGTAAGTCAAAGTGAGTATTCTAAGGAGATGCCAGGTCCCTTACCAGAACGACATGGAGAAGCAGGGAACTGGCAAGGCTGGATTTCCATGCTTTATCTGAGAAAGTAACCATGCAGATCACTTGTGTACCATACTGTAGTAACTCCTCTAGATGACCTCTGTGTATCAGCTTCCAGCCAGAGGATACAGGCTGTCTCCTGAGCAGTGCTGCCAAACGGGTGATGTGCTGCTGGTGCTCTGGAGGCTGCTGAGGGGTGTTTGTTTGAGATGGGTACAGTCAGATGTAGGTGTGACAGTACACAGCTGTAAGTGGGATGCTGATGCAATAACAGTACAAGTGACTGAGTGCTGCTGTAGGAATCTACAGAGATGTGTGCTACTGGGGTGCTACTTGCTGTGATGATCACACCAGCAAGAGTGGAGTAGTGAGTACTATTGGATGAAGTTGAACACAACAAATACAGGAGTCTGGGGTGTTTGTGAGGGTTCTGGCAAGTTAAAGAGGGTGAAAGAGCAAAGGGGTGGTGAACCTGTGGCAGACAGGAAGTTAGAGTACACCATACTGGTGTGATACTGTCCATGAGGGACTGGGAAAGGATCCAGGAGAAGGATCATCAGAGCCCCAAATTTGCCCAGCAGCATCTCTTCTCATTTCTGACAGTAAGATACAGTTTTCATATTGAGAAGCCAGTCTCACAGCTCTGGTGCACAGATGTACAAACTACCAAGGAAAATGCATCCCCCCCCCCCCCGCCCCCCCTTTTTTTTTTTTTTTTACAAAAAAAGGAATCAGAGTCTCCCATATTGCAAGCAGGAGGCAATCTGGGTTCCCTTATGGCTAGTCATAAGGAACAAATGCATACTAGATCTTAAAGCTGCTAAGAGAAACCATATCTCCTCACACTCCTCAGCATCTCACACACCTATGAAGTAAAACCAGCCTGACTACAAATGTCTGAGTCACATCCACTCATTACAGTCTAGAACAGTTCTAAACCTTGGAGCCTCATTTTCAAGGACAAGGCCACAGGCTTCCCATTTCTGGGCCAGCTGAAGTATAATGAACACAGCAGAAGCACCAGGAAGCATAAATTGTCCCTTCTGATAATCCATGCTGACCAAACCTAGTCACATTAAGTGATTTGTGTGGGTTCAGCCAAAACCTAGAATGTAGCAGCACTTAAAGACAAATCAAGAAAAAGCAACTGTGTCCAATGCTATTGGTGGAAAGACCTTCACTGATCACCACCAAGAGTCTACAAGGCTCGCTGAGACTATCAATGCCTCCATGAGACGCCTGTTGATAATGAGGTTGTACACCGACCCAGCATGTGGTGTTGTGTTTGACAGGGATGCCCTGAAGCAGCAGACTCGCAGCAAATGCAAGTTTGTTTTAAGCAATAAAATTTAATATTTGTTTTTCTCTTGAAAGGACTCTATGTTAATTTTTAAAACATCACTAGAGGGCGTTAAATAAATAGGTTTCCCAATAAACCCAACTACCTGTATAGGTGGAGAGAAAGTTGTTTAGTTGCAAACCTTGCTGGGAGGAGAGGGGTTAAAACATCTGTGCACATCACAATGACCTCCTGACAACTTTCTCTCATATTCACAAATGAAATGCTTCTCTTTAATTGTGTGTCCTGGAGAACACCAGCCCAGGGACCTGTGAAATGCACCCCAGAACTTCCCTGAAGCTGGGCATGAGCTGTGTCAGGTGTCTGCACGACAATGGGGCAGCTGTCCCATGACAGAGAACACTGCCATTAATACAAAGCCCATCGAGTAACGGTGGCTTAATTAGCTTAAAGTCATGCTGAACAAACTGATGATCAGGTTGTTGAAGAAAGCACTGGGAAGGCTGGGGTGCTGTGCCCTGTAGCGCACTATGCATCCCAGGCAGCACAATTCATGGAGAAGCTGTGCGCTCCTGCAGAAGTGGGCAGCCACAGCCCAACTGCTCTGGCTGAGTGAGCTAACAGCCAGCTGCAGTGCTGAGGCAAAGAAAAGGCTGTTTGAGGCCCTTGCTTTCTGTATCTGCAGGTAAAATAGATCACAGCAATGCTTTGGATTACACAAAAGGCATCAGCAGAGGGTCCCATTAGGAAAAGGAATGTTAAGGGATGTTCTGAAAGTAGAAGACAGGAAGGAAAGGGAAAACCAGACATCCCTATCTCAACTGCTCCAGTTAGGGCTTTGTAGGTGAAAGCTACAAGCATCCCCAGAACAGGCAGTAAAAGGTGCAATAATACTTCACTGGACTGTATGGATCTTTCCAAGTCTCTCTTGGTTGTGGGCACTCTCCAGCTCTTGGCAAGCACTATTAGTATTACAACTAACTGCAGATTTTTTTTTTTTTAATTATTATTATTATTTTTTTGTTTAATTGAACTCACTATTTATTCCAGTGGAAACAGCCTCCAAAGAAAATTGTTCCACTCAGCTACTGTTTGTTCTGGATGTTTTTTTCTGAGAATTTCAAACTGTCATTTTGAGTAACATTTACGGTTTTCCCTTATTTTCCATTATTTCAGCCTAACTCCAAGCTAGTTTGATAGTCTATTGTTTGCCTTACTGCTTTTAAAAGAATCAGTAGAGGAAACTGCCATTCAGCATGGGCTGAGCATCTCTTCCCCACCAGCATGCTCTCGGCTTTGTTGGAGCTCTTCACACCAGAGGAGACAGCAGTTTCTCCTGGCAAGTCTAAAAACACGAGGCAGTAACACATGGGCTGTTTTGCCTGTCACAATGACCTGACACAAATGTTAAACGCATTTGATGGGTCTCCTGCAATAGTACGTAGAGGCAAAAGCGCTGCGATTCTGCCACCACTCTGGAGAAGCCTACTGCGAACATGCCTCAAGCAAAACCGCTCTCAAAACTGCGTGCTGCGGGAACTTTCCGGCTGTTTCCTTCCTGACCCGTCCCACGACAGACGGATCCCCGGTTCCACGTGCGCACCCGCACCCGAGCTCTCCCGCCTCCCCCTGCCTCCCTTCCCTTTCGCAGCCGGGCTGAGCATGCCAGCCCCTCGGCCTCCCCTCCGGCTGTCGGCGGCTTCCCCAGCCCCAGCGCCTCCTCGCCCGGCTCGGCGGACCCTCCAAGGCGCCCGGCACCACCTACTCGAGGGACGCCACCACCTCCGGGGTACGGGCGGAGACCCCCGCCCCGCGAACCCCGCGACCTCCCGCAACTCTGCGGGAGACCGGCGGGGGACCTGCCCGCGAAGCGCGGGCGGGAGCCGACGGGGGGCACCGGCTTGGCGGAGGCCGGTCACCCCGGGAGCCGTCAGCACTGCCGCCGCGGTACTTGCCTGGCTCCGCGCGGAGCCCGCGGCGCAGCTCGGGGCGCTGCGGCCGAGTCATGCCCGCGGTCGGGGCGCGGCGCGCCGCATGGTGCGCGGCGGCGGGAGCTGCGCGCTCGGTGGCGGCGGCGGCGGCG